>NC_061500.1:9072953-9372953 GCF_022539355.2 Hippoglossus stenolepis
CTGCGGTGGCAGCGAAGCAACCCGCACCTGTAAACATGACAGATGGACTGAGAGGGGGAGCAGTGACCCCCGCGCTTGTTTGGAGGGGAACCACACTAATGTGGCAGGAAACAGATATTTTGAGAGACAGTTTATGATTAAATTAGTGGGCAGAGCAGAGGCAGGAAGAGGCAGGAAGCAGAAAACACAGACTGGATGTTATCGATGCTGGAAGCAAAACCAAACACTGCATCAGACTCTCTGCATTTCATCCCTGTGTTTGTAAATCTCTGTTGTCGCCTCAGAGTTTGTCATTATTGTTTTTCCTATAGAGGATTTTAATTAGTAATTTAATGCTGATGAATGCATCCATTTAGGATGATGAGGTGGTTCTGTCCGAAGGAATAAGTGTTATGTGCTTTATGAGGACAAATGAAACAGCCCCTTCACAGAAAGTGGAAATTAAATAGAGGATTTTTGTATTGTGATTTTCTTTTCATGATTTTTTTATCTTAGATTGCTTCTGCATCGGTGGTGTCATCTTGCATGAGCCTAAAGCTTCTGATTTCAGGGGAGGAAAATGGAGAATCTGAATTAGCTGCATCACTCTGACTCAGGTTTTTCATCACTTCAAAATAAACAATGCTTTCTTTTTTTTTTTTTATCGGTCGACTCTTGAAACTTTAATGTCCTCGTTTCAAGTCACTTTCAGAAATGGCCAAAAAAACATTGACCTCAGGTAACAGTGTTTAAACACAATACAAGATGTGAAATCCAGCTACGCACATGCCATCTACATGACAGCAACACACACATCTGCGAGGATTACATGAGCGGCCGCTCTCGGAAAACTAATCTCCCTATGTGATGTCTGGGATAATGTGCGTCGAGGAGCTTAACATGGCAATTGTGTTGAAATACCAGGCTATTCATGAGAAGTGGACTAATAGCCCTGATGTATCTAAATCGCACGGCCGCTGTCTGCACATAAATCTTGCGATGCCACGCCGTAATTGGCAGCGGTAGTACGAGGGGAATATAATCACCTGCAGGATGCGTGGTTGAAAACTATGGGATGTTCGGACAAGTGAACGTGAGTGTGAGAGCAGTTTAAGGATTTACATCTTAAAGTTGGTGAGATATGATAAAGGTAGAAATAAGGGATGAAGCAGATGGACGGGGATGTTGGAGTAAAGTCATGAAAAGCAAAAAGAAAGGGGGGGAAATAAAGAGGAAATTATTGACGGAGAGATATAATGGATTATTCAGGATGGAGTTTCACCATTGTTATTCATAGAATTGCATGCTCGGATTAGGAGAGGTTTCTCACCCACATAACATTCTCAAGGCCTGAAATTACCACAATGATGGTTCAAAGAGATCGGGAATGATTAGAAGAGACGGCACTCACAATGAGCTGGATGGAGCTAAGGAAGAAGATAAGCATATTTTAATTCAATTAAATCTTTGTCACATTTAACTTTGGTTTCTGAAATGCAACTTGTATTTCTTTAATATTTGTCTGCTTTTTTTGTAAGTAGAAGTGGGCACAGCCTGGAAACACTAGGGGAGAAGAGATTACCGCAAAGTACCTGGACCACATTCAAACCCATGTCACAGCTTCATGGTTTGTATTTCAGCCCAGTGAGCAGCCAGGACACAATAATCTCTTCCCTCACACACTTCCCCTCGAAATAAAAAAAAACACTGCCATCATCAGCTGCCAGAGCAAACACACTTCTCCAAATCCACTGACAGTTAAATCGTATTTAATGCATCTTTAATGATTTCTTAATTCTTTAATGATCCTTCTCCTGATGCACGATTGACGTCTCAATATTTGACCCTGTGAAGCGAGCACATTCCAGAGGGAGGATGTGTTATTGTGGACATTTTAAATCTAGTATTTGCATTGAAAAGGTTTTAGTTTGGGTAAGTCTGTCTCTGTTGGCTGCAAAGTATATCAGAGGAAGGGTAACGGCAGCTCTGTTCATTTGAAAAAGGACATTTGAGCTTTTTATCCTCACGTTTCTGCACATCCACCTCAGCCCAGCTCTCAGAAATAAATCTCTGTATCAATCAAACACGGTCTTGCAACTTTTGATGCCACTGATCGGTGTTCGAGTCGATCCAGGGACTTATGAGAGCGAGTCTGTAAATCTCAAACGCAGCCAGATAATCTTCACTGACCCCCCCTTCCCCTCCCGCCACCACCACCTCCCCCTTGTGGGTACCGATGGCCGGCGTCCTATCAGGAGCAGTCCTTGTCCGGAGGCATGTTCCAGAGATAAGGGAGCAGGAGACAAAGGCCGATGAAAAGGTCTGGGAGGAGCTGAATATACACTGAACTCAATAATATTGAATTTGCTGAACAAACTCTGCATCTGTGAGAAACCTTATAACACATGCAAGAACTGTGCATGAACAGAAATCATGATTCAAGAGCTGAACAAACGATTTTTTTTATTATTGACCAGTATCGTCTGCGTTCAAAATGATCATAACATGTTGGTGACTCTGCAGAAAACTATTATCCTTCCTGGCAAATGCATAAAATTTAATGAACAAAAGGGGGAAATTCCTGTAGCAAAAGGCAAATGGAAAAAAAATACTCTATTTACATAGTTTATCCAGAGAAATGTTTTTACTCTACAAAAATACAAAGGACACAAAAATGTCCTGGGGCAGAATTTAAATCCACAGTTTTTCTCCGAGTCTGCGGCAAATATAAATTTATATGCAAAAACAGCAACTTAAGACTTGGCTCTAAATCGAACACATAAAAAACATTCATGCATAAATGCATAAACGCATGAATAAATGAAACTATAAATTGACTCCAGTCTTCCTCTAAAGTAATCTTCATACAAATAAGTGTTCAACCTGACACCCCAGCTCAATCCCGGCTGATGTATCACCCTCCAGTTCATGGAGTAACTACGTCTCGTTTGCGACGCGCGTGCGTCTGCTTCGTCCGTGAGCCTGCTGGCTGCACCGGCGCTGTCGGGATTTCCCATCCTGCCTCGCTGTGGTAATTGAAACTGTGCAGGTGTGAGGCTCGGTGCACTGGGACTTCATTAGTAAAGAGAGAGGTTTTACTTGACCCATTTTCCCGAGACCCGGAGAGCTGCACGGAGCTTTTCTGACATCCCAACTGCCGCTTTGACGGAAAAAGAGGAAAGGCAATTAATGTAGTGCTTTGGCATGTTTGATCCGCAAGAGAAAGTCTCCGGGGTAATTTCTAGATCTGGAGTCCTAGAGGTGTGAAAGGCCAAGGTCTGTCGGACTGGTGATCAATCATGTTAAATTCACGTTACTGCTTATATCGATGACATTTGGTGTTTGTTCTAAAAAAAAAAAACCCAGAGACAGATGCAGATTGTTCCGAGATCTCCCTGCTGATGGATTAATGCAGATGAGCGATGGAATCGTCTAGTTTGGAAATCACTTTGCTGCGAGCTGACTGTCCGCTCGCTGGAAGGCATGAGCGGAATATCAAGTGTTGCACAGAGAGATGGGAATCACCGCTGCTCTTGTGCGAATAGCATCTTATGAAATTGAAATCAAGGAAATTATACAGGTATTTTTCGTGAATACATAAGAACTCCACTGACGGGATAAAATGAGTTGCTGTTTATCGTCAGAGAGGAATAAATTGACAACTCGAATAACTCACCCCTCTGCCTTATCTTGCGATGTCAAAGAAAATTTATTAAAAAATATATATATATGACGGATACGTCCCTTTGTCCTTTTATATACGGATCTGGGCCAAAATATGACTGTAAAGCAGCTGAAAAAACCCCAATCAAACCACATTTAAATCTGTGAGATCCAAACTTTTTCAGGCCCTTAAATATGCTGGATTTTTCTCATCATGGTATCTGCAAAATTGGTGAAAATATGCACATGAGCCCTGATATAACCCTCTGTTGTCCGGATGTGAGTCAACATCTAGTGGCTTCTTTTATTGTCCCATGTCTCATCCTTCCTCCGAGTTTCATGGAAATCCTTTTAGTGTTTTTTGCGTAAAACCTGCTGACAAAACAACAAACAAACCAAAGCACAGTGGTGACAACATAACCCCCTTGGCAGAGGTTTTCCACCCGGGTGGAGGTAACCTGATAAGATTTCCACTAACTGAATAACTGGAGTTATCATTTAGCTGCAGAGGGGAATAAATCAATTGACAATGACCTTGGGGCTCGATCTTACTCCAGTGCGAAGCGACTGGGGACTCATAAGAGCTCAAGTGCATTCGCTATCTAAATAACATGCACGCTGGGAAGGAACATTACAGAATGCAAAAATAGCAAAGACACCTGTGTGGTGCTCGGCGGTGGCGTGACAAGAAGCCATAACTCATCCCGGAGAGAAGAGACACATCAAAGAAGTCGATTTCATTTGTTTCTTTGGTTAATGTGAAGGAGGACGACGCTCTATGACAGCATGTCGCGGAGATAGAGCTGTGCATATTACAGGTGTGTTTGCAAGCTCCAAAATAATATGATTAACTGAAAATCACCCAGTTTCAGACAGTAACTGTCAACGGTGACTAACATCTGAGGCTTGTGACTTGTTTTGTGAGGCGGCGAACACGATGCCGCCTCCTCCTCCTCCTCCTCTCTGTCCTGCAGTGGTGTGTCCAAACCTTAATGAGCCTGGAGTTGACAACACGGCTCTGCAGACATAACGGGTCACGAGGAGATTATTTCACTCTGTGTCGACCAGGGAGGCAGATTTTAATTCATCCCAAATCTCCATACTCCATTTGCATTTCAAAAGGCAGCAATCCTTTAATTTCCATGAAATTGGGTGTCTATTAGAGGATGACTTGGATACATGGAATACAGGAGTCACTCCAATAGGATTGTGACTTGAAGAATATCACGCGTGGGAAATTACCATGGTGATTATTGATGCGCATGAGTTTTTTTTTTTTTAAACCATCAAGCAACTTTATCCTCCAAGTATTCATAACCAATAGATTTTCAGACAAATGAATATTTAAACATACTGATACTGTCTTTTTCACAACCATCTAATCAAAGCCAGGTGCTCTGTGCTGCAGAGCTGGAAACTATTAGATACAGAGAGAGAAAAAATAATCATCTTATCTGTTGTTTTTGTTACATTCTGGTTTTTGCAGGAGCCTTCAGTGGCTGGATTACGGTTTTAATAGTCGCTGAAATATTTAACACAGCATAATGTTATATTGCCTTTTACTTCTGTTGCCCTGGGATCTGAGTCCATTATGTAACTCCTCATTCTGCTCAGACGGATCATGCTCTCAATTTCCCTGGGCAAGGCGGAAATATTTTGTGACCTAATTCAGAGCTGGTGGATCCGCGTGTGTAGGTAAACTTTCATGTGTCAGTTCTTGGCTGCAGAAAATAGGAGAAAAATATAAATTTTGCATTAATAGGAAACTGACGGCCCCGATTGAGTTTTCAGAAAACAAAAGTATGATAATCAGGATCAATCAAGCACATGAACTGTCTGTAATATCACTGACCCAGGAGCTTGTAACCAGATGTAATGTTTTTTGATTTCTTTGTTTCTCACATGACATGACCTCCCACACAAGTTCCTCTTTCTTTCCCTCCGAGACACTGTCACCACAAAACTGCTCTGAGAGGTCACAGATTTAGTTCACCCCTGTGTCCTGTCACATTGCATTTCATTTAGCGCGTGATCTTGTTGAGTCTAAAAATATTTATATCCATCTCTTAACTCCTGTCAGGGACGGTTGTGTCCAATCATCTGTTTTGCTATTTTAAAGACAAATGTCCCTTGTTGAGATTGTTGAAAAGTTGAGTTTCCCAACATCAACCGTACGCAGTGCGAGCAAAAGACACACAAGGAAGTTGGGCAGCACAAGCAAATCAAGGATATTAAAATGATACTGTCAGAGAATCAAAGACGGACTTCGTCACGTTTCCATAAGGTGCATATTGCACATGCTGGGTTAAGACACGTGGTTTTCAATTTATTGTCAATGTCCAGACCCTCTCAACTCCTATCTCCAAAAACATCATATCACAAAAGACCTGATTTGGATTCAAAAGAGCGACTTTGCCTAAAAAGGTGACCAGCACCCCTTTTAAAAGCTCAGACAGGTTTTCTAAGATTTGTGAGTGGACTTATGGGCGTTTATTTATGCTGGAGACCATGACGTCACAGTGAAATTAAGAATATGTCCCTTTCACCTCCCACTGTGACTTTGCCTTGTGTCTCCCTCTGTGTCTCCCCTTCAACTAACCCTCACAGTATGTGCTGACCGTCTCCTCCACGTTCCTTCATATTTAGCATACTAATCTGGGCCACATTTTCGTCTATTGTCTCAACTGGTTGAGCTGAAGAAAAGTTAAGAGAAACAATCGCGTTTGTTGTAGAAGTTTTTCAGGGCCTGATTGGCGGAAAAACACTGATGACGAAAGATAAGAGAGCAGCGCAAACTGGAAACAATCGCTTGAAGGGCAGAGGATGGTGGAGAGAGATTGAAAACAGTGACAGTTCCAGGAGAGGGAGTTTCTGCTTAATAGACAGAAGAGGTTAATTAAACAGAGGAGGTTAATCAAAACACACAATAACATCTTCGTGGAGATTCCCCGTGTGTGAATCTAAACAATGTTTAATTTTTCCAATTAAATCCCTTTGACGAAGACGAGGGACGCTGAGACGGAAACAAAGACTGCTTCGGAGAAGAAGGATAAAAGAAAGCAAAAGTACGCAATTCTACAAGTTTGTTTTTAAAAAAAAAAAGGAAAATTAAAACCCTTAGTTTGAAAGGTCATCCGTAGCTGCAAACCTTTCACTCATGACAGAGCTTTCCATCTATTGCTGTTAGACGTCTTCCTCCTCCTAACGTATTTTGAGACAAACCATCAAAACCGCGCCTGCGGGCAGAGGAGTCGCAGGTGTTTCTGTTCACATCAGTCAGAGATCTGGAGAAAAATATCAGTGGGGAAGAAGTCATCACAGTCCAAAGGCCACATTCGCTATAAAGAATGGGCCTTATAATGGTTTTGGTTGTTTTCCTGTCATTGGGACAAAAATACGAGGGTTTGTTGTTCATGTTGCAACAAGAAAATAATATTATCCTCATCCTTGTTGTACAGACACGTCAAATTTTTTAAAACCTGTTTTCCTTGATGGTATCTGATGAGTAAAACTTTTAAGTCAGTGTCCTTCAGAGAGAGTTCTTGTCTCTTGATGAGATCTGCATGAAGAGGACGTGATTACTGATTATGATAAGAGGTCAAATTTAAATATGGGGAGCGTCCTTGTCTGGCCAAACAGCCGAGCCAACCTCAGCACTGAGAGACAGCGGGATCCTCGTAACCTCAGAGGGCAGATTCATGTTTTATGACTCATTTACGGACAATCGTTAAAGTGAAATAATTCAAAGTACATTTTTAATCATCATTTAAAAGCGTTTTAATTGAAACGTATCCTTCAGCTTCCTTTGGTTCTTTGAGTTGCTCAAAAACAGGAAATTGAATTATGCTGAGTCAGAAATGATTTCACTCAATGCCCACAAATATTTGATGCTGGAAAAAAAAGTTTTTCTATCAGAAGTTGCACTGATGCTTCATAACAGGTTTTTTTTAGGTTGAAGGATTTTTTGCTGCCTATTTGCTTCACTGCTCAAAAATAGATTTATCTGAAGAATCATCCTGCAGGTGAAAACACACTCAAGTCTTTCAAACACAAGAAGAGTCCACATTGCATATGGCTTCTGCTCCTAGTTTTTGCAGTCAGTAAATTCAAATGCTAATGTACATCAAACTTTATTATTCTAATACGACAAAGACTTTTCATTCTGAGGCAGTTTGAAGTTGCAGTTTGATTTGAATAGGAAATACTAGTAAACTTGTGAATTATAAAGATGATACACTGAAAGAAATTACTAAGAGTGATATCTGTACTCTCTACAAATCTTCACAGCTCCTCTTACAATAATCTTTGCACCCTCAGCTCTGTCCCTGTGCTGCAGCTTGGTTCCACCTCAGCACACCGTGAGGGTAGAGACGAGCTCGACCATGTCCAGGTAGCTCTGGATGTCCTGCACGTCTCCCCAGTGACGTAAGACCAAAGCCCAGTTTCAGGAACCCTGGGTGCATTGGACCAAACACTGCTGTTCCTCTCCCTGCAGGTCACGAGGCTGCAGCCAGTCAGAGGTGGGTCACCACTCTGGAGACCT
The DNA here is from genome assembly GCF_022539355.2 of Hippoglossus stenolepis. NCBI lineage: Eukaryota > Metazoa > Chordata > Actinopteri > Pleuronectiformes > Pleuronectidae > Hippoglossus > Hippoglossus stenolepis. The sequence continues at coordinate 9,081,139 of NC_061500.1, forward strand.
GGCGATGAGCTTGAGTGAGCCAGACAACACAGTTCATTATGTCACTGAGGCACACGGCTGTAAGGTGTCCAGTCTGAGAGGACTCCTTGACCCACCTTGAACTGAGATAAACACACAAGCGGAAAGATATAGCTCAGCTACTTTTTGACCTTTTAAATACTCTTAAACTGTTTTTTGTGAATTGAAAAATTGACGACATCTACACAAGTCTGTGGCGATCCCTTTCAACTGCTATAGTCATATCGACTGACCTATGCTATCGTTATATTGACCTTTTTTATGTCGGTCAGCGGCTACCCTGCCAGTCACCTGATTACCACAACTCCCTGCACACCGGCTCTTCATTCTTAAATGATAAATCCCTTCCCTCTATGGTCCCATCAGTGTGTCAGGTTGTTTATTGCACCTCCAACGCTGTCTTGTCTCTTGCCTGCTTTAGCTTTGACTGCTGCCTCTCTGCGTTCGCCCCGTTGGACCTGTGTGTTTTATCCCCCCTTGTTTCTGCTTGTTCACTTAATCATAACATCGACTCAGTACATTTTACTACAAGTGTTCTCCCTATGAGTTGTGCTTTTGGGTCCACACCTTGCCAAGATAGTTACACAGATACTGTCACACACTAAGAAAAGGCTGCTGACACCCAAAGTAACTTTTAAAGTTTTGCTCTGCTGGAAATTGAGGCCAACGCACAACACTCTTTTCCTGTTATCTACCTACAGGGCCAATGTTGTAGCAATATTATCTCTCTGTGTGTGTGTGTGTGTGTGTGTGTGTGTGTGTGTGTGTGTGTGTGTGTGTGTGTGTGTGTGTGTGTGTGTGTGTGTGTACAGATATATTTGTGAGGACCATTTTGAGCCTACAACCTACAGAGTGAGGACATCCCGGCCAGCTCTCACTTTCCGACCTGCTTTAAATTGGTTGATTCGGGGTTAATACTTGGTTTTGTGGCTAGGATTAGAACTAGGTTTAGATTAGGGTGACAAGTCCCTTGATCCGCTCCTGACTTGCGAGAAAAGTTTCTTCATACATTATATTGGAATTCACATTGTTTCGTGTTCACTTTCAGGAAGAAGAACTGCAACTGAGACTCTGAAACCAAATCGCACAGAGGTGACTTCACTCTCAGTTCCAGTTTGGCCATGAGTTGGCATTTCTCGAGAAACAAAACATTAGATCATAAGTCTTGCTCCTTTTAGATGGAAATTTAAAAAAAGAGGAACAAGGAAAAAGTTGCAAAACTGACAAAAAAAATTACATCACATCATCCTTTTGATGGGAATAAGCAACCGGGAGGAAGTTTCCCAAAGTGCTTAGTTCTCTAAAAATTTCAATTACAGCCTTCAATTTTCTATTTATCGAAAAGTGCAGTCGTGCTCATTTGTATGCAACATTATCAAATACTATTCAAAGTAAGGGAATTGCATTTTACTCCATGGAGTGCGGCTGAAAGAAGGGGATCAAAAGTGTGTGATTAAATGGGAGGTGAGGGAGTTTATAAGAAAACAGCCTTTTGTGTCCTGTCCACATAACATTACCAACTTTAAATCAGCCTCCATCCTTCCTGTGCTCGTCAGACAGCGTCTCGTCTGAAACACGCCACACACTTAATTCTACATTTCACCCCCGGGACCAATCTGTAAGTGCATGAGGGTGGTATTTGGGCAATGGGTTGTTTGTTCTAATAAAAGTCATCAGCCTGGAAAGGCATCGCGATGAAATCCCGTATCCGAGCGTCGTCCCTGCAGTTTGCTGTTGTCACTTTGGACATCTTGACGGGAGGAAAGCAGTTTATCGCAGCTTCCTGGGTCGTAGCAACCGATTCAAATTGGATGGGAGCATCTGCTGCTTCATTAAGAAATTCTGCCAGAGGATGTTCATTCTGTGAAATGAAGAAGCACCAGGGCTTATCTTGCAGAAAATTCTTTCTAAACAAAGACTGGTTTGTTTCAGTTCAGTGGTTCCTCAGCAAATATGTTGTGTCCTCGAGGCCATATTCACATATTCATTTCATTTCCAATCTGATAAAACATTTGTTAAGCCTTTGTTTCCCGCAGTGTTTACATCTGCTTGTGGTTTTTTTCTTATTTTCATTTCCTATTGGACGGCTTCAGAGAGATGATAGTAAATCTGCCCCGTGCTTGTGATGTGCATGTACATCTTCGTGCATGCAAACAATACAAAGAACCACCAGTGATCTTTTAACCTCCCACTGCCAAAATCCAATTTGACGCAGCTCGGGGTCACCTTCTTCGTTTTCCAAGGACAACCTCCGGCGTGTCATCTGCGCCCCGTGTTTATGATTGGCCGTCTGCTGACTCCACAAACGAGCTGCGTGACATGAGGGCAAAGAGGACGAACAGGCCGGCGACCGACCCGCTGCAAAAGAAACCATCTGCTCAAACGAAACCTCGCTTTAATAGACACTGCTTACTCGGCAAAATTAAATCAAGAGCTGGTACCTCATCACAAACACACTCCTCAGATTATCTTCTGGAAAAGGGAAAGGGGAAAATAAAGGGAAAATCAGAAACTTGGCAATTACAATTGGATTTAAATTGACATTTCCGCACATACGGTACATTTCCTGAAAGCCGCTGAGATCTGTCTGATCAAGTGCAGACCAGAACGTGTTGACATGCCCACAGGATGATCAAACACGTCGCCTTAATATTTCCACCAGTGGCTGCACAGCGACAACTGGGGGTGGAGAAAACAGCTTCATTACACTAGAGGCAACCAAGCCTAAGAACTGTAAAATTGGTCACAGAAATGGTATTGATCTGGTATTTCAAAGCGCTGCTGTGACCAGACTCATAATGCTCCTCTTGTTAATGCTCCCGCTCTGCTCTGTCTTTAAGTGAATCCACGAGATATCATGTTGCAGTGTGTGAGAAAGAAGGATTTTGATTGACACGCAGAGTATTAATTAATTTGCAAAAGTTTAATTCAACCTCAAAAAAAGAGAAGGACAAGTCTTTGGGTTTACACATAGAAACCTTGATAACATCAGCCAATTTAAGAGCTTGTCAGTGAAGGAGAACACGTTTGCCAAGATTAAAAGTTTTCATCATTGATCCTGAGTCATGCATCGGTAAATGTTCCGTACATGGGACTGCCCATTCAGAGCAGGGTGACCTTGTCAGAAGCAGCAATGGTCCTTACCCACAACCACCTGGGTTGCAGGGTAATGAAATGGGAGATGGGGAGGATGAGCCAGTGCGACCAGCCTGTGCAAGACAATGACTGATTGTCTGGGGAATGCTACCCAACATAATGCATTACCCCCACGTAATAGACTTTAGTGCAGGACAAGATCCCCAGAGGACTAACAAGGTCACGGGTTTTTGGGAAGAAAGCGACGCGAGTGTACGAAGGTTTGTGTCATGACCAGGTGGACAAAAGAAGTGGAAAACACATGGGTCCATTATCCTTAACCTTGCTTACAGCAGCTTGAATAGAAAAAAGCACGTTTACCTGCATCTCACGACAACAAGCCTGACCTTCTATTCAAGAGCTTCTCCGAGGCTGTGATATTTAATTTCCAGGGGAATATCAATCTTTACAGGATAGCCAAGAGATTGTTCCGAACATAAAGTAATGCAGAAAGACATAAATAAATTCCTGCCATATGATTAGTCCATCAGGAAATATGGCGGCGGAAGCTGCTCCTGACATTTAATGAGGCCCGCTGACTGAGTCTGGCTTCAGTCTCTGGCCAAGCGACAGCATATTTAGTGCCATCACCCATCAAGCATCTGTCAGTCCGCTGTGCCTCTTACCCTGATGGATGGTCACCCCCTGGTGTATAGCCATCCGACCACGGTGTCACCATCGGTGGTTAATGACCCGCTCGGAGGCTTCCATGACGGAAGTGAGAGCGGAAGTTTTGACCAGTAACACGCGTGTCCAGAAGGAACATGTGAAGAAATGGTACAACAACTAAATATGATTATATAAGGTCAGGGGGTATTCACTTGAAATTCAGGTCCAGATAGAGAAGTATCACAATCCCAACACCATAATCTTAGATGTTACATATTAGCATTATCAACACCTGACAGTCTAATCAAAGAAAGTATAACGCAATAATATGTTACAGTTTTCACATTGAACTGCATGGAGGGATTATAATCAAGTATTCTAATAAAAAATAAATGTCAAGCAAAAAAACAAATACAGAAAGTTTTTTTTACAGTGCTTGATTTTTTTGAGAAAATTACATAAAAAGTGTAATTTAAGTTAAACTTTTTCTTTGTTCTTGTCTATTCTCTCTCATCCCGTTTAGGGCTCAGCCACACACACGTTGATTCAACCTTCGCCTCCCGTTTACTTCCAATCTGTGTGAGTGAGGACACAAACAAAACCCTCACTTCCTGTCAGCAAATCAGCAAGTGTGGCTTCGCCTGTAGTTCAACTTTGGTAAACTTTGACGTTTGCCTGCAGGCGTGATGCGTGACCATTGCACTTATGCGGGTCTGCCCACCGACTCACTGGTCTGATTGGCTGAGCGGCGTCATGTGAGATGATTTTAAAAGCCGTGCAGTTGGTCCTGTTGGCTGTAAAGGCAAGAAAAAGGTGCGCCTGTTATAAAATAGGTCGTCTGTGTGAAACTATCTTCTCCAGCACTGAGGCGTATCCTGGCATTTAATCCTGGGATTAGTCAGTGGCACAATAAATCGAGCAGGAGGTGGATTCCTGTATTTATTTCTGTGAAGTAAAAGCCAGACAGCTCCGTGTGTGGGCTCGTGATGGATGTGCACTTAATGCTCATTCTTGGTGAAGGTTATTAGCTGCTATCAATGTTTCAATGCTTGATGCGGTGGGTTATGAAGATAGACAGCCGCTCACTCGTGTCCAATAACTTGTCTCGCTGGTAAAATGTTTATCAACGGAATGATCCGTGCCGTCCTTTGCTTGTTGTGAGGGACGCAGACATTACGCTTCAGCAGCGACCCATGAGGAAAGAACAGTGGTGATGTTTTAGTCTGATTGTCACACTATAAACGTGGAGGAGGAGGATTAAAGTTTTACTAGAATGTGACGAGAGGAATCGGTCTTAAATCATCTGTAAAACGAGCTCAGATCCTTAATCCCTGTTTGGTGAAACCTGTGACTGTCCCAGGAATGAAGAGCAGGAGCTCTCATTGGATATTGGAGTTAAGTAGGAAAATGATTTTCACTCACATGGAAAGTCAGATATAAGTCATATTGTTTCCATTTAAATGAGATCAATGTCAGAGAAGTGGAGGCGTACCAGCTTAAAGATTATGTTTTATACTGATGAGTTATTCATAAGAGTGAAATACAAGTACGAGATTTAATAACCGAGCTGAGAGGCGGCTCTTCCTTACCCAGGTGTTCTCTCCTTATGTTTCCCCAGACGTGTGTCTCGCGTCAGGGCCTTGCTATTGAACATGAAGGTCCCCTTAGAGCTGTTTTCCACCTGTCAGGCTGTGTTTAGGTCTGCTGGCGGGGCAGCTGCCATGTTCTCCTGATTGCCGGATTAAAGGGACGAGAGTAAGGATGCCAGCCGAGAGAGATAGCATCGACACTCAGCAACAACATGGTGGCAGCTGACGGGTGAGGCGCGGGGACTTCTTCATTTCTTTCCCGCCAGACTGCTCCGATGTATAAACCGTTGATTGGACAGAGGAGACGGGAGGGAGTACACTCAACCCTGTCGGAATCCAATTCAGCAGGGAGGCCAGACGTCTCACACAGTAGAACACCGAACACATCGCTCCCTTGAATGTGTGTGTGATTGTTTAAACTGCTGGTAAAGGATCTTTGACATTATTTACTGAATTGACTCTTAAGGCATTTTATTAATACATACATCAGGTGCAGGAATAAGCATTTAAAGAAGCATAGATCCAGTCTAGTCATTGTATTGAACCATAGACTGTTTATAGACGTGAGAAGATGTGTCTTCACTTTCCTCTTGTGGTGTCATTTTGAGCCGGAGTCTGCTCAGTCGTGGTTGTGATGTGGAGCCACAATATATTCTTATATATTTTTATACAATCAGAAAAAAATCTTATGAATTAAACTTTATAAATAGTAATTGCAGGAAAAATACTTTATTCATCTGTAATGGATACTTATACTGTAGATTATGTTTGGACCAATAATGTAGATTTTCTTACAAATCTCAATGAATAAATTGTATATTTTGATATTTAAGTAAGACCTCAGTGTGTTTCTAGACTGAAGTGAAATTTTGTCGTCGTCATGGCCATCAACCAATCACAACTCTGGATTTTAAAGGTTGCATCAGTGGCCAATCAGATTTCCACGCCGCACCTTCGTCAGTCCTCAGACAGGCCTCAGGCGGTCAGAGATATTCAGAAGGGTACAGCATGATGTCCTCGTTATATTTTAATACATCACTTGAATACGTGATGATTTAAAAATTCAATTAGAACTCCTTGGCGCTCTTCTCGCCCCCGTTCGGCTCTCACAGGGGCGCGAGAAGAAATGAATTACGTCACTAATGGTCACGAAGATTCGCGATTAATATTTCATCGGGATGCCAGGGAGTTGTCGCGACTGCTGGTAATGACAAAGCGGGCCATCTGCCGCAGCAACAGGTAATTCCGGGAATCCATCATAATCTCAGAATGATACAGTAACACGGCAGACCGGCTGCAGACGACGCCCAAATGTCTGGTTTGTCTGTTCTCTGACAACGAGCCAGAAGTTTAATTCCTGCACTTCAGATGTTGTTGCAGTCGGGTCTGAGGTCTTCCAGCAGTGGCAAGTGGAAAAAAAAAAACGCATGAATAAAACATTCAAGAGCTGAATTTTTTACATCTCATTTTCATTGAACCCTATGTTCTAAAGCATGATGACATCATAACCTTCCTCATTGAATTGGACCCCCGGTTCACGTATGAGCGGGAGCGTGGCACAGCCTGACCCCCGCCAAGGACAAATTAGTATTAGTTAGTTGTCCGAGCCAGAGCAGGGTACTCGTGGTGCATGTGAATTGCGATAAAGGGTTTATTCCATCAAATATTCATGAATCGCCGTGCATTAGAGCCCGTGACGTACGCCGCCGATGTCTAATTGCCAATTACACCTGCAGCTCTCGGAGCACGATGGTGAAAAGTGATAGTGAGCGCGACAACACAAAAGAAACTACTGTCGGGTCGGTTCTTAATGCGTTTCTCATTAAAAAAACGTGAACAATAAAAAATAATAAATATCCTAATAATCGTGCTTTGAAGGACAGTGAAGGATCTGTGTTGTGAGAAGATAAGTGTGGGAAGGTGACCTCAGGAGGAATTAAATAGAGAGTGCCACGTCCAGGACAAACACCAGCCATGGAGATTAGGAGATATAACATCTATACTGATGTTTTAACAGACGACTTTATACTGGTGAAACAAGTAATCACATAACCCTTCTTCGTGTGTGTGTATCCAGGACAATTTTACACCCTATACTTCATGAGTACTCCTCGGCCAGAGGGTACTTAAATCGTGCCCTTAAATTAAGAGTACCTTACATTTATCCTGAACAAATGGTCAGGAAGAGATTTAAAGCACAGGTGACGTCAGAAAACATGCAGGTCATTTAACTGATTGACTGAGCTATGAAAACCGTTCATCATCTGGTGTCAGGTTTTCAACATTTACTTATTTACTACTGGTTGTCTTTACATGACCACAATATAATAAAGTATACAACTCATGGACAAACTTGATAGAAAATTGTGTTTTAAGTCAAAAGTCAAGGTCTCACAAATCACATTTTTGCCTTGTGAGCACAATATCTGAAGAACACTTCAGGGAAAATCTTCAAATATCCTTCAAATGTTCACTTGGACCCACAGATGAACCGATTAGTATTAACTGGTTGAAGGTCAAAGGTCAAGGTCACGATAACGTCACATATTACCAACAGCCACAGAGAGTTTCATTACATCTTGTACAGGACTCAAGGATGATTTGAATTTGGAGGTCAAAGGTCAAAGTCACTGTGATATAACAAAACCCGTCTTGCTTCATGAATGTGTTCTTTTAAGAACGCCGTGAGAATTCTTTCAAATTTGGCAAAAACGTTGGTCATAGATCAAGGTCACGTTGACCTTGCAAAACATTTGTTTAGCCTCTTGGACATGATATCTCAAATCTGACTTTGGGTACTTTCTTCAATTTGATCAGTTGTCACAGAGATGAATTAGAATCAGATTGCAGGGGTCAAAGGTCACTGTGACCAGATATGAATCTAAATAAAATCTTAGGTAGACTGAAACTGAACTGGTTGTCAGAGACACATAATTCCAGTAATTCAGGTTTTCTGTCTGTGTGACATATGTATATGCAGAGGGATTCCTCCTGTGTTGCTCTCCCTGACGTTTCTTCCCTTTTCAAGTTAATGTGCAGCTTTTTTCATCCTGTTTGATTTCAGATTTTGACGGATCGCTCAGTCACAAGTGTATCACAGTGATTACTCAAACCTCTCTTTGAGCCAAGCCTCTTTACGCCCAGATGAAGTAAAAGGGTGCAAGGAAATAAAACAATAAATATCTGAGACATTTCCTTTGTGCACATCGGGGGAGCTGTTTCAATTCTGAGCACATAAAAGCTCTCCGTGGTGTAACCTTGTATCGTCAATTTCAAAATCCCAAATGAATCTTTGACGGTAAGCTGTTTGGATGTGGGGCCATTGATGAGATGTTTGGAACTTCTTTATGGGCCGTTAGTTTAATAGATTGCATTTTCCATGCAGGGAAAACCCTGTAGGTTTAAAAAAAACAATTGACCTGTGTTTCCTTAAGATAAACATGAATCTCATCACAAGAGTGTTTGATAGACTTCACCTCAACACTTACAAAGAAGTGGACTAAATAACATGCAACAGCATCTGAATAGCAAGTAGAGGTGCCTGTGGGGTTTGGTGCAGGTTTTGTACCTAAATGCATGAACCTCGTGAGATAAGACACCAAGTGATATAAATCCAATGAGATGTGTAATCACCTCCAACATATTTCACAGCAGGAGATGCAAAGACTTGGACTGTCGCTTAGATCAAACCAGTTTTCAGACTAAAGGGAAGCGTCTAAATTAATTAACTGCACAAAGCTGTCCTCTTCTTTTACCAAGTGAAACTTCAAGTAACTGGAATTTCAGCTCAGTTCTGAACAGTAGCAGAACCACAGACTGTATATATACTATTATCATTATTCATTCATAAGCCTGTATTTGACCAGTTTAGTCCCATTGAGATCAAACAAACACTCAGATAAATAACATTAAAACTTGATCATAGTAAACACTTGCACACAGACGACCTGGGCTCAAGAGATTTTACCAAAGTTTTAAAATGATTCAATGTTACAAGGCGCTAAAGCTGAAAAGCATTCTGTAAATAATTCCGTGCTTTAGGTGCTAAAAACAACAAATTGTAAAAAGGTGCAAAGAATGAACATCATGTCTTCAATGATTCTAGTTTTAGAGAGAAGATAAATAGGTAGGAATTTGACCTATTTTTTTGTATGCGTCACCACGACTTTTGATGTCATCTGAAGCCAGAGTCAGTGCAGTAGTGGTGCTGGGGTATTGATGTCTTGCTGACTCATACCCTTGACAAACATCACAGTGATAAGAACAACCTAGAGTGAGAGAAATCATCTTTGAGAAATATGTATTTAAAAGTGTACTTTGATATTTCTAGATTGGCCCATGTCCCCATCTGCCAACATGGATGTATAACTTATACTGCAGCCAGCCACCGGGAGGCAATCAAGATGATTTGGCTTCACGTTTGGGGATCTGTCGCGTTGTCCGTCTTTATGTACAGTCTGTGGGTGAGACTGACTTCAAACAGAGACAGTGTCCTCACTGCTGTACATTTCCAACAGATTAATTTGGTCTCTATAAACTCATTTCTCGCTCCACAACTCCACAATACAACAGAAATTATGAGCCATGTTATGCTCTTTTTTTGTCTCTTTGCTCAACAGGTCGGCTCGTGTCACAAATGTTACCATGGAAACAAGGCTCTCTTTGGCCTGGGGATAAGGCTGCTAACTCTGAAAGCTTAGAACTAAGTTTCTTTAGTCTTTTTTCTGAGACTTGTAAAAGACGTGTAGGAGCAAATACAAGTATCCTCGTGAAATCCGCCGCAGCCAACAGACACTCTTTATTTTATATCATAGTCTTAAAGTGCAGCTTTACTGATCCTGTGGTAAATGATCCTCACCCAGTCGACCTTGTTTTTCTGAGACTGTGGTCATGACTGGACGTCGGGAGGAATTTACAACAGTTTTCCTCAAGCTCGACCTCCTGGACGTCAGCAGCCGTGGGTTCGATGTCTCTTTCCTCCCTATACTTTCAGGTCTGTTGCCTCTGTAGACGACCCTCCGCCCCCCCTTGATGTTTAATTTGATGATGAGAGGATGGATGTCAGGACCGAGGTCCTCTCCACCAGTAGAAGCCCCCAAGCTGGGGCGATCTCGCTCTCTGTGATCCCCCCATGAATGACCGTCATGTCTTCTTTTGAACCCTGGGAGGCTTATATAGTGTTAGCTCTATACTTATAGTTGCAACTGCACAGGCTTCCATAGCAATACAGAGGTGACTCACACTTCTCCTATCTCATGAAATAGTCTGGTTTGAGTTTGACAAGTCTGAAAGTGACTCAGACATTTTTTCTGCACAGCATGAAGAGTAAAGGTTTTTTCTGATTCAATTTCAACAATTTTTACAGTTTGTTTTTCGTAGATTATTGTGTAATAAAATACTTTAAATTGAGGAAGCTGTGTTGGTTTTAATAATCTTTTAAGTGATGAAATGTTTAATAAAAGCTCTGAGTTGTGTAGTCACATTTAAAAGCAGTGCAAGTGTATTCATAGGCCTGGAGCAACATCCAGACAAAAAGCAATTCAAACAACATCGCCTGGCTACACAATTACTGGATATCTATGCTTCTCCTCGCCGTGTGGTTCCAGAGTTTTGTAGTCTGCGTTAAAATGATTAAAGTCTTAGAATCTGAGTCATCACAATGCCATCATATTGCCGAGGAGAAAGAACAAAGCCTGCTATTCAGGTTTTAAGTAGTGTGTCTGTGTGAGCACGGAGCCAGCGGGAGGCTCAGGTGCAGCAGAAAGAGACAATTCCTTCACATTCCGAGGGGAATAGACCTGTCATTCCCGTAAACCCCTCGAAGAACCAACCAGTGGAACCACATGCAGCGCTCTCAGCACACGTCACACTTATCTGACGTGTACCAGGCTGGAGAGATACCAAAGCGGGGGGGGAATCATTATGCAAGATGCAAGAATTGTGGGATGTTTGTGTTTTCAGAGGGTTGACTGTGTTAGTGAACACACATCACATTTCAGCCTCAGAGTCGTAGAAACACAAAGCTGAGGGGGTGTGCTGCTGCTTGGTTTTGGGGTTTAAATAAAGTCTGCAGTCTGTAACACTCTCTCTTGGCTCACTCACTTTCCACGATATATGTCATGAGCAAATTCAGATTTCGCCCCTAAACCACAATCATTTTTAAAAGACATTTGTGTGTCATATCTACAATAAATCTGTGGCCTTCACGAGATTCCTAGAAAATAAAAAAACTGCATTGTTCCCATGGGAAATTCTGCCTGCAGGGATGAGTGAGCAACAAGGTAGTTTGCTTTGGGTGGTATGCTGCCTTCCACTTCCTCTGAGTAGTTCAGGTTATTTTTTCATATTAATAAGTCCCGGCATCAATACTGTATAAAAGGAATTGATTGACATTTTTGCGAAATATGCTTATTGACTTTCTCGTAGAGAAATAGATGAAAAGATTGACACTTGTGTCCGCAGGGTAAATATGAAGCTACAGCTGCACCTGTAATATAAAGTAATTATAAAAGACCAAGATGCTGACGCCCAAATGGCTTTAAAAGCACCATATACAATAAATACAGCCCCAAAAAAATGATCAGCTTAGCTTTGATCTTCTCTTTGTTGGTGTGTTGAGTAAACATCTCAAATCCACGGATTCAATTTTATATGTGATTGAATTCTTGTTTGCCCGTGAACCGTTAATTAAATGCCCGAAATACGCTTCACATGCACTAGCCCTAGGCTTAAGTTAATTTTGTTTCAGTCATCCAAATGTAGTAGTCTAGTGTCAATATTGCAGCCAAACTAAAAGCAAAAAGCCCAAAATGGTCTGTATCTATTACACTTTTCTAGTCTTGATGACCACTCAAAGTGCTTTACACTACCGTTTTTGCCATCCACCCATTCACACCCATTCACACCCATTCACACAGTGCATCTATGTGCAGCACTTTCTCTACCACACATCATTCATGCACTGGCGGCGCTGTCAGGGGCAATTTGGGGTTCAGTATCTTGCCCAAGGACACTTGGGATCAAACTGCCAACCTTTGGTTAGAGGACAACCCGCTCTACCCCCTGAGCCACAGTCGCCAAAACCAATAACTGGCCTCAAGAGCATCACTTGTTGCTGCATTCACACATTTCTGCGCCATTAAACGCTGCCAGCCGACTCTCTGTATTATGATCCAACAGGCTTTTGACTTGGAGAAAATCTCATTACAGGTTTTGAGAGAGTGTGTGTGTGTGTGTGTGTGTGAGAGAGAGAGAGAGAGAGAGAGAGAGAGAGAGAGAGAGAGAGAGAGGGGGTGAGTGAGTGAGAGAGAGAGGTGTGTGTTAGAGCGAGAGAGAGGGAGAGAGAGAACATCAGTGTCTCCTGCAGCGTGTCGTCTGTATCAGATGAGAAGGGGGGGTCATCTAGGAATCCCTTGAATCTGCTCTCAAGGAAAAATCTCCAGATTTTATTTCCCTCTCTCTCTCTCTCTTTCTCTCTCTGGATAGAATCAGCTCGTGCGCGCTGCTGCTTTATTTTCTATATCATCGATTCGTTCTTTTCCATTTTTTTTTTTAAGAAGATGCCGAAACGGGAAAGAAAAGTGATGCAGAAAATATCGGGAATCGACCGTTTGACAGCACAAGACTCGCAGTAGGAATCAATCATCGATTTGTTGCAAATATTTTTACTTCATCTACATTTTTTAGATTCTTTTTTATCGTTATTTTATTTTTACCTCGTGGGATTAAGATTTTTGAATACGAGCTAATCGAGCCGTGACTGGTCAGTGAAGGCATCATCACCGACAGTGTGGAGCTTTGCGCATCGGGCTGCACGAGAGTAAAAAGTTTTTAAGATGTCATTTTTATAAGATCGCCTGTTCGCTTCACGTCCTGCTCCCAGTCGGCTGCTGCAGGCTATGCATTGAAAACCAGAGGCGATTGACAAGCTGCACTACTGATCAAACACGAAGGAGATTTTCTTTTCTTTTTTTTGGACGATATCCTAAAACGCGACGAGGGGTTTGAAGTTTGCTGAGGGTTTTGCTGTGTTTTTGCTCGAACTCTTCTTTTAAATTGAGGACAATAGCAAAGGGTCTCTGTTGCAAACTCTGGAGAGCCGGGCTATATGAAGATCGCCACACAGTTGTTGGTTTCCCCTCGCAGAAATGCCAGTGCGTGCTGTGACCACCAGGTTCATGTACAAGGGACTTTGCACTATTCCAGATATCCTCACCTACCGGACTCCTGTAATCCTGCCTGAGGATGAGGTGGAAGGTGAGTCTTTGTTGGTTGGTTGGATGGATGAATGGATGGATGTTAGGTCGGTTGGTTGGTTGGATTCTTGGTCGATCAGTTGGTCGGCTGGTTGGTTGGTTGGATGGATGGATGATTTGTTGGTTGGTTGGATGGTTGGATTATTGGTCTGTTGGATGGATGGTCGGTCAGTAGGTCGGCTGGTTGGTTGGTTGGATGGATGGATAATTTGTTGGTTGGTTGGATGGTTGGATGGTCGGTCTATCGCTTGGCCGGTTGGTCGTTTTCTTGGTTGGATAGTTGCAGTGTGATTTCAAGTTGTGAGTGACTTGCTGCATCAGAATCCAAGGTCCGGCTTGTGAACCAGTTCAGGACCCTGGAGAGATCCTGCCAGTGTGCACTTCTTTTCCTCATCTACACATCTGGGTGCACGGTGGGCTGTAGGTCTGCATGTAATAAAGCTTCAGTACTAACTTACATATGTTCCACATCATGGTGACAGTTCACATATTCCATAATATTCAGCACATTCTGCTTTATATGCTTTATGGTCACTGATTTATCTCTTCACCTGTCTATTTTTTTGATAATTTCTATTTCAGTTCAAAATTTCACATCATTCCCAAAGAATGCAGTAACTAATAACTAACAACACGCATCTATTGGTCCCCCATACATGACATGTTGTCTTAAACTTGTGCTTTCAGACAGTACAAACATAAAGCTATATTATGGCACCTGTGAGACCTGATTTCACCTGGTATCCCAACCTGTAGGTCATTTGTTTTATAAAAGACAAGGCTTCAAATTGGTCCTAAAAAAAGCGCAGCCTCAAATGGAGAAAAATGACTGTGATGAACGTCAGTTTAATAAGAAGCAGATGAACAATACCTCTTCAGGAAAATCTATGCCAAGATAAAAAGCAGTTATTAAGATGGAAGATTGATTCATTTCCAGACTTGAATTGTATCTTGATATTAATTAATAAAAAAGAAAGGACCCATCTAACACACAGCGCCGCACTTAAACCACATAAAAGATTCATGGGAGCATTAAAATCAATCTTGCCGTTATAAATGTGGTGCATAGCTGTTAAGATTGGACGTCTCGTTTTGGCAAATGGGCTCCACAGCGAGAGCGCAGCTGGCTGTGATTTGGAACAAAGCCAGGCAGACTAGAATAAAGAGATAACTCCATCAGATTCGATATCAAGAAAATCTTTTATGAGAAGGGAATTCCATTTCCCCTTTATCTGTCCGTAGGTTTACCCGGGCCCACAAGTGGCTGCGTGCCCTTGCTTTGAGCCACTTATTTGACATTGAAAATGCTATGACGGCATAAATTTAATTAAAAAAGGTTGGCAGTGGAAAAGCAGGAATTAGAGCAAGAGCGAAATGACAAGGGTGCTGTTGTGTTGCAGGAGAAGTTGCGTAGTCAATGATGACAGAGCTTTTCGGGTAATGAAGGAGTCAAAGAATGTAGCTGGCTAATTGAGTTGCATTAGATATTCAGGACATAGTGTGACAGAGCATCCAAGCGTGAATGTATTTATCCAGGGACGACTCGCCGAGCGCATAATTCACTGCTTCAATTACACGGCCTCGCACCTCAGCAGGGTAAACACCGCTCTACCTTGTTTTCCACCCAGCAGCTCCACCCACGCAGGTTTACTAAACAAGTTTCATTTACAGATCCGCAACCAGGCTGAGGGTTTGGATCAGCAACCTCCCACGTACAGGTCGTCTCCCCCTTTACAGCACTGCTGCTCCACCTCAACACGCAGTGTGGGAGCTGCAGGGCTGTTTAAATGCACATTGTTTGTCTGTGAAGTCTGCTGCAGTCCACTGTGTCTCCAGAGAGGTCTGAAAATCAACCTATACAAATTGTTTCATCTACAAAATACTTACAGTAATTACCTTGGGGCAGAAGCTCCTTTATATATATTTATTCATATATATATACACACATATATATATATATATATATACCCCTCTGAGAAATAGATTATAAACACATTACTGAACTGCAACACATTAAGCTTTGGAAAATGGCTGTAAAAATGACATTAGGAAAAAAGCACGGTAATGGCGGATGTTGTTTTTGAGAATCCATCATGAAGCGAAGACAAGTGTAGAGAAAGGGGAAAAGACAATAAAACCCCAAACACCAAATTTTGTGTCGGATGAGTTTCATCCCTGCACCATAAGGAAAATAACTGATTCAAAGAGCCAAACATCGTTATCCTCAACAAGCTCATTGATATTACACAAACACAATAATAGGAAATTAATGTTGTTTTTATTAGTTTTTATCAGTAAAGAAAATGGAAACACGAGCTATGTCAAATTTTCTCAGTGACATTGTTTCAGGGACTTTTACTCTGAAGTCCACACTGACAAACACAGAACATATCTTTTCTCTCTTTGGAATGTATAACAATCACTTGGATTCATTACTTAAATTATTATAACTACACATCTTTGTAAGAATATTCGTAACCCGGTCATCTGACGCCCTTCACTATCTTTAATCTGACGTTTAATAAAGATTATAATTTGATCTATTGACAGTGTCATGAAAACTGGACATCAGCTGCTGCTCTGTCTCGTACAACAAAGTGTGAGATTCAATTTAAATCAAAGAAACTCGGTTCACGATGCTAAAGTCTCCTTTGACAGGAATTGTTTTATTTGCAGTGATAACGGGACGACAGAAGCTTGCAGTGAATGGGAAGACATTGTTTATAGAGGGTGAGGTGTAGGCCGAGTTATTAAGTACCTCAGCTCCTAATGGATCTGCTTCCAGGGGGTGTTTTTTGAACAGATGGTTGCTTATAGCAGGCAGGTCAGTGGCGAGGCTTCTTTGCCCTTGCATCATGCAGTTGTCATAAACCCTCATATGTATTCAAACCAGTACTGCTGTAAAACCAACTCTTCTCCTGCTTCATCTAAAGCTTGTGGATTTAATATACTTCTCATTCAAAGCCTGATTTGTTGTGATTCAGTCTTTCACACTTTTAACTTTGGCTCTATCTCTTATTTCTCCGTGTTTCTGTGGCAGGGACAATCCATCACAAATTACCTCCACACCGACGCTACTTTAGCCATTCAGACTGTTTATGTCAATGACAGCAGTCGCCACATTATTCATGCCAGCACATCCATTAAACGTTTATGTGCGTAGTCAACCTGTGTGAAAGAGTTCGACCCACTGAGTTTGGTGAACGTCTATGTGGACGTTACGCTGTGCCAAGTGTCTCCCTGTGTCATGAGCGCCGTATTAAAACCAAGGTCCACAGCCAAGTTCAGCCCATTTACGCATGAACGACTGGGATTACCGAATACGGCCATGATACCTTGACTTACGAGCACTGACATTTGTCCATCACCTTTATAGAGTCCACTCTGAAATGTAATGCATGATCATGTGATGATATATATCTACGCTTTATATGAAATGAAAGACATCAATCTGTATTTAACACGATGCACTCGTCTCAGCTGTCAATCACGACTTTTCACACCATTCTTAGAACACTTTAAATAATTGATTTAAACCAAACTTACCAGAAAAACCCTTGATGTGTACTTTTACTTTTTGTTTCGGTCCACATCCCATCTGCTAACATGGAGAAGGCAGGGTTTATGACCTATACTGCAGAATCGATCCCATATGGGGAGCTGTCATGTCGTCCATCTTTATAAACAGTCCATGATGTTAAATTTGAAATAAGTCATTGATCATAATCACTAATCATTCAAATCATAATCATTCAAAATGTCCATAATTAGATCTTTAATGTAATTTAAATTTATTTATCTAATTCGATTTTTATGCTGACATCGACCCACGAGTCCGAAATAAAGCCTAACTTATATTTCTAATTACTTCCAGCCATTTCATTTCATTTTCATTCATGTCATCAAAAGTCAATCTCACCTTGTTAACATTACAAATGTACTTACAATAAACTGGCAGTCTCTTTCACCGCACACATGCTGAAACTGATAAGACCCGTGTTTTATGGCTCAACAGTCGCATCTTTCTGGCAGTTACACTCTTGGCGGTCGCTGCGAGCTCGTATCATATCCTCGGTGCATCCCTGACAGAGGATGTGAGCAGTGTTTGTGGATCATAGCCAGCAGGAGAATCCCCCAGAAACCAGGCATTATAGTGGAGTGTGCACCGGCTTCCACTTTGTAGCTGTCGTCTTTATGGCTTAAAAATGTAGCAGGATTCTGCAGCAGTATTGTAGCAGGTGGGTGTGTGTGGGGGTGTGTGCGTGTGTGTGTCAGGGATCTATAACTGCAAATATATTCTGCACACAAACAGAGGAATATTTGTCAGGCCAGATTTGCAATGGTTGGATGCACTGTTTTATTGAAAGGGCCACACTAGTCCAGTTGAGTTCAGTGAATATAAATGCGGAATATTCGCGTGTTCATCTTTGATTTTGAGCAAACCAACAACAGAAAGGTTACAAAAAGAAAAAGAAACTCTTCTCCAGACCCCTCGACACTCCATTATCTTTGTTTGATGCGTCTTCCTCTGTGGCCAAAGACAAATCACTGCTCATCACCGTTGTAGCCGCCGGGAGAGATTCACACTTTCAGATAACATTGTTTAACGTTATGAGAAGACGTTAATTATGAGACTGTGTCTTTTACTGTCCCCTCGTCCGTCCTTCTACATCCGCCATATTTTATTTACATCATCGCGCTGAGTCGGGACACAAAGCAAATGTTAACTGATGAAACTGGTGCAGATGAATATTTATGAATATACAAAATTCATGCAACTTCTACCCTTGAGTCTCCCTTAGAAGTGAGAACCCCTTCAGGTAATGTTCAACAAAGACTCGACTTAATGCGCTTTACTGTCTGAGGGGTCTGAAGTGCATTACTGAAGTCTGAGGGATCTAACTTGTCCTGTTTCATTGGAGAATTGATCGTATTCTCAACAGAACACATCGGTTATGTCATTGCCACATGTTTGTTTTCAAAGTAACCATTAATATATCTTGTAAAACGAAGAAAAAACAGCGTATGAGGGATGAAGTGGATACATTTCATTATAATCAAACAACAAAAGCCAGACAAACTAATTTATCTGATCTGTTTATATGAGCATGAGGTCATATGAATTATTATTCCTGCAAAATAGCAGCAGCAATATAAAGTCCTGCTCTAATTCATAATAGTAATAATTCTTAATAGTTCTTTCCCAAAATAATGGAGTCACGTAATTTAAGGTGTGTGTGTGTGTGTGTGTGTGTGTGTGTGTGTGTGTGTGTGTGTGTGTGTGTGTGTGTGTGTGTGTGTGTGTGTGTGTGTGTGTTAGAATATAATAACTGTAAATCTCCTGCAGCAAAGAAAGGTAGAGATGAAGTGTAAATGTGTCGACTGGTTATGGATTGCTTTGTGTGTGTGTGTGTGTGTGTGTGTGTGTGTGTGTGTGTGTGTGTGTGTGTGTGTGTGTGTGTGTGTGTGTGTGTGATAATAGGATTCTCCACATGGAAAATAAAGTATCATGTTCTGGTTCATCATATTTTAATTTGGACTAATTCAGTTACATATTGGTGACAGACATTGAAACTATGAACTACTCTGAATACACGTTTGTGGTTATTGTGTGTTTGCAGATCCCAACTGTGTAATTTAAATGGCACATTCAACATGTCGGAGACTTAAGCAACTTATGGAGCATCTGAGCTAAAGTTAAACCAGAAGTAATTAAAACAAAAACAATGTAACTTAAAGATAGCAGGTGACAAACCTACAAATCTCTATTACGCAAGTTCCTGTGTCAGATGTTGTCCTTATGACCTGAATGTTCCCTTCCACCCATGACCACTAGGGTAGGAAAAGACCCCTGTGTGGGCGTCAACTGGAACATGTACACAACTCTCACCGGACACAGAATGTGCAAAGTACCTTTTACGTTCCTGCCAGTGGGTTCTCTTAAGAGACGAGTGCGTGTGAATGTGACTGAGCTGTCTGCTGGATGATGCACTGATCTGAATTCTGTCAGAGCTGTGAAACAAACCCGGTTGTGAAAAGCATCTCAAGTTCTGTTGACTTAGAGAAACTTTGGAGACGGAGGACTGCAGCTTGTTATTATTCGATTCTCTTCACTTCACTTCCCGCAGAGCGAAGCGACCTCTTCATCTGCCTCCCGCTGTGTTGACTCTGTTACAGTTTCCTGTGCAAAGTCATGATCATGACTGGAAGGGGAGAGGGGTTTGGCAGTAAAGCTGGACAGTCACGGTGGGGAGCTCCCAGTGGTGGTAAACATGGTGGATGCCTTTTCTTCAAGGATACGGTTGTTTGGTTCCTGGTTCAGAAGAACAACAGGAGTTTATCCTCTATCTTTTCACAAAGTTTCCTGGAATTGTGGAGGAGATTTTTGCTGAAAAAAGAGCAAAGTCAACTGGTCGTTCTATAAGTTTAATTATTGGATCGAGGAATTTACAGGAAAGTATCTAATCTCCGGTGCATAGAAATCATAGGAACATGGGTTTTCTCAACATGTGATAGTCAGATGGAAATAAACACTGCGGCAACAATGGCGTTGATGTGACTTGTTGGTGATATTACAGTCAGTGGGATTTTACCAGTTGTGGGATGTAATGAGGTACTTTTACTTTTATTATATATTTTTCCTGTATCTGCACTTTTCTCAGGTAGATGTATTTACAGGTACTTGTTACTCAATTACACATATCAGCAAATATCTGTACTTTCTACTCCACTGCATTTTTATAATAGATTGCATTTTCTATTTATTTGTACTTTTACTGAAGTAAAATGTTTGAGTACTTTCTCCTTACAAACAAGTGGTAAATCAATGCAATACCCACTCTGCATTCTTGAAACAAATCCTCTCAGCTGCACTTGGAAAGGAACCAAATGTTGTTTATTACAGGGTTTGTCACAATAATTTAGCAAAAGGTATTTTTCAAAAATACATTTTAACACATGATAAATAAGATTTACTATACTCACACTAAAAAGTACACAGGTAAATGGGAAATTAACAGTTTTAATATAGCGCTCCTCTAGTATTATCGACCACTCAAAAAAAAAACACCTTGACCATTTCACACACACATCCCTACAGTGTTTCTATACACAGCATATACTGCAAGCAGGGGGGTTTGTTCAGTGTATTGCTCAAGGACACTTTGACATGCAGACTGAGGGAGCCAGAGATCGAACTACCAACCTCCTGGGTAGTGGATTATTTATTATATCACAGATGTTGCAGCTTCTTTGAAAAGAAATCTTGGTTCCATAGAAAAAGAATAATAACTCCCACATATGTTATAATTAATACCTCCTCTGTTTAGCCAAATCATGAATGTCTGGTTGTATGATTTTTAATCAAAAATGTAATATCATCCTCCTCTTTCACACAATCTTCTCTATCTCTCAGCCTTTATTTGGGATTTCCCTTGTTATTGAGAGGGGAAGGTGGCCTTTCTGCCAGAGGCACTGACACTTTGCCAGGGTGCAGCAGCTTCTTGGCATCAGACTTTCCGTTCATGGCAGTTTTCAGCTCCACCGACGACCAGCGTGATCCATCAGTGGGTCAGAAAAGTCGGGAGGATCTGCTGCACCTCATCCTCTGATCCGGGTCACTTGGAAGGTCAGCGGACTTTTAAGTGCTGGGTTCAGATCTGGAGGTTGGCAAAAAAAAAAAGACAAATCCGTATTACAAAGTGTACACAGGCTCCTGAAAGTACATCTCCTCACAGGGGAGGGATGAGGATGAGGTAATACGTGATTTACTGAGATGTTGACTGAAGGACAAAGGTGATAATCCAACTGTAGGTCAAATAACAAACAGCTCCACATCGAAGAATAAATAAACATCAACTGTCTTCTCAAGGAAACAATCAGCGGCATAATTCTTTTGGCAGCTGTTGGTCTAACCGTGAAATTGTCAGTCAATATTTCATTTTGTTCTTGCGTGGCAAAATCTGATGAAGTGGTGATATCACGTTTGTTTCCGTAAAATGCAACCGCTGCTCCATTTAAGGAAATTTGCTATTCTCCTTCTTGCCTCAAGTGACCCAGTCCTCTGACGTAGAGCGCACCACTTGCATGACAAGCATGGCTGGTAGGAAGAGAGCGACCCAAATAAGAAAAACAACACTAAAAACTAAATATTCTTGTGCCACAAAAAGCAATAAAATGCAAATGTTCTTTCTGTGGTCCCCAGAATCCTGTTTGAGATGCTGCAGCTCCTGTTTTGAGGAAGTGAAGTCTGCACACTGTCAGAAATAGAAAAGATTATTCATTGGCTTGAACACAGGCAGCCACACTCACGACTCAATGCGTTTGGACCATCCATAAACCAGCATTCAATAAACGGCGCTGTCAGCATTAGATTTGTATCTGACAGGGACTGTAGCTGGAGTGAATCACATTTGTTTCGCTATGGGAGTATTCTTTGTGTCCTTATAAGTGAGGACGTATCATCGGTTACACCATGGGTCTGTTTCTTTGAATTTCCCGGAGAGCATTTTTTCACATGAGTAAAAATAAGCGAATCATATTGTAAAATAACAAAAGGGAGAATGGACATTTGTTTGTGTTTGTGTTTTCTTCAATCCAAGCAGATTCTGTACTTTGGAATTTAAAAAAAGTTGGGTTATTTTTTTCTTCTTAAACCAGACGATAAATATAAGATCATAATGAACTCTTTCTTCACGGAGAAGTCGTAGTTGTGTGCTGTGGATGCGTCTGTACACGTTTCTAATATTCACTCTTGTGTGAAATAATCAGTAGTCCGGCCACTTCTCGGCTGGCTCGGTGAAATTCATTATTTGTCACGGGCACCGGAGGTCGCGACACTGACACCGGTGCTTGAGGAAGATTGTGGAGCCGGAGCCTGTTGCACGCCGGCTGTAATTTAGACAAACACGCTGTGTCTGATGTGTCAAGGTACAGTTCAGACAATGTCACATGTCGAGGAGGAGCTCAATTTATGCACCTCAGCGGTTTCTTATTGTCTGTGCATAGACGGCCACTGTTGACAAATCACTTGGAAACTTCGTGCACGCAAGATGGATGACCGGTGCCCGTCAACTTGCAAGGCTGCATGCAAATTTCAGGGGGGGCTCGCCCAATCGTGTTCTCGCATGCAAGGTACTTTTCTCCATTGTAGAAGCACTTAGTATAATGTCATGCTTTCAATGCATGAGGTTCAAATAAGGTTCTTACAAGCTGTTGAGTTTAATGTTAAAATAAAACATAGCTGAAGAAAGAGATGTTGAGAATGAATGACTGAATGTCTGAGCCTGCATAGACTTCAGTACAAGGAGGAGTGAGCGGTTTTGTTAATGTTTATTCTGTTGATTGCCGTTTAATTTAATTTGTTTTTTTTGATTTAATCACTGCTTCAAGTATAACAGGCAAATATTGCTCATGTATTGATTTACATTGTGTGATGAGATGATACCTGCTCGGCGGCTTGTCTCGATTTATCAAACATACATATCAGGCAACACTTGACTACTGAGACAGCATCTTCTTCTTCTTTGTTCGGTTTATTGGCGGGTGGCAACCAAGGTCAAACTGCATTACCGCCAGCCTCCAGATCTGCCTCTTCATCCTGGCTCTTCTTCGATACATATCGTTCCAACTCCCTGAGAAATCATGGAGGGGTTGTGTATATTTGAGGCTCTTCATCAAAAAGAGCCACCAACATTCAGCCTTTGATGTGCAACTGCTCTTTTTCCCCACTTCAAACAGAATCCAGTGATGCATGATGAGGGCGGGAGCCAAATGGTGATGTTTATGGATTATTTACCAAAAGTCGGAGTTAATTATAAACACATGAACCTGTGCACCGCTACCAATTGGGTTGTGGTCATGGCTATTAGTTCTGAAGGTGCCTGCTAGTATACAACTATACTGATCAAGGAATTTTCTCTTTTATAATCTTAGCTGAAAAAACATTTATACGATATTGATATAATAAGTCGGGCCAAGGAAAGATTTGTGGCCAAGCATCCAATTACTTTTGATGCCGAGCATCTTGGGAACTACGGGTTTTTTAGGACTGTCTCTCACACAGTTCTGTAATTATTGATGTAAACCCACTCAAATGATAGTATTAATGTACTATCAATTATTTTATTTGAAACTAAATGTACAACTGATGCGTCTATATTCAACCACCGTATCCCTGTCTCTATCCGTGGTGCTGAAACACTCAACTACAGTATTTCATCTCTCTTTCCATGGAATTCATCATATTCACTATGTCATGCACTATTTTCTTTACACCATTTTATTTGAGTTCAAATTCTGTGTCAATATATGCACTGTAATATGTCCTGAAAGTTTTTCTGTGTAAATTGAAAAGAAAATTGTGTCCATGGAAGGAAGGCCGGATTAGAGCAGATTTAAAAACAACTATGGGAAACTTAAGTCTCAGTTTTGTGTATATAAAAGAGAAAACTACAAACTTACTTCAATAAGTACCCATCCTTAAATCCCAACTTTAAAACTGCAAATTTAGATTAACTATTTTGACCTTTAACAAAGTGCTAAAACTGTTATTAGGGAAGAAGAGCAGGAGACCAAAACAAGTGCAATGACGTGGATCACTCTCTGGAGAGATACGGTACATTAATAAACTGGAGTAAATCCTGATTTGGCTGCTCAGATAATGTCAGGATCAAATTATTATCGGTCTGTGTCTTTTTTTAAGGAATTGTTGAAAATAGGAAAATGCAAAATATCCCCACACTTTTTAATAGGACCCTCTGTGCCTCTGCGGTATTTTGAAACTTCTCGTAGTCTATCAATTTTTCCTCTTCAAACACAAAAATATATTAAAATATGCTTCTCCTTTCTCAAAAGGAAGAATATCCCGATAATATCTAAGAAACAGCAATAACTATGAGTCAGACTAACTTTCTGAACACATTTATAAACTTTAAACTACTTTTCAGTTTTGCTATAAACACTTCAAACACACATTATAAATCAACACGTTCAACTGAGCCAGCTGTTGCTCTCAGTGGGAAAGTGATAAATCTGTATTCGCCTGTTTGCTGTTCCGTGCATCTCTCCTTTTTCCAAACTTTTCACTCAATCATCGCCCTCCTTCTTCCAACAGAGATTCGTGAGGCTTTCAAGGTATTTGACCGAGATGGGAACGGCTTTATCTCGAAGCAGGAGCTGGGGACGGCCATGCGCTCACTGGGCTACATGCCCAATGAGGTGGAGCTGGAGGTCATCATCCAAAGACTTGACATGGATGGTATGTTTCTTTCTCCTTCGCTCTCTGGTTCAGATCATGAGTGTTCAGGCTGCTGCATAAAATCCTGCAGTGACATGTCCGTGTGCTCTTCTGTCTCATCAGGTGACGGCCAGGTCGGCTTTGAAGAATTTGTCACTTTACTTGGACCTAAACTCTCCTCTGCTGGAATGCCCGATAAGTTCCACGGAGCAGACTTTGATTCAGTGTTTTGGAAGGTAAATCATCAGCAGCAGCATCAGTCAGGTCTAATCAAAGTCTGTACCTTCTCCCTTATCAGCGTAATGCAACTTCTTTCTTCTCTTTAGGACGTTTTACAGAAGGCTTCTCTGGGTTTTTTCAATAAAGAGCCATGTGATTTGATTTCGTGGGGCATGGTGGTGCAGTGGTTAGCTGCTCTCACCTCAAAGCAACTCTCTGCATGTCGGCCCTGTGATGAGCTGGTGATCTGTCCTCTCGCCTAATGTCCAATGGGATTGACTCCTGCCCCCACCCCCCACCCCCCAGAACCCTAAAGGATAAGTGATAGGAAAATTGCTGAAGTAGGATCTAATCATTTCAACATCAATAATGTTTTGCAGTATCATATTGACAGACAACACCTTGCTGAGTACTACACCACCTGCTGTATCTCCGTGCCTTGCATCCAGTTGCGTTATGAAATAATTTATTGCGGTGTCTGGTTTCAATGGAAATTATTGTCTGTTTTGACGGAACAGCCCAGTGAATACTTGCACTCTCTAACAAGCACTCATGACCGGGAGCCAACAATATTTATAGCTGATCTGCAGCTTGCGTGCGTCACTTTGGGAAATTGAGACGGAAGTTGTTGTTTTTTTCTCCTGTGTTAATTAACCCTTTTTTTCTCCTCCCAGTGCGACATGCAGAAACTGACTGTGGACGAGCTGAAGAGACTTCTTTACGACACCTTTCGTGACCACCTCACTATGAAGGACATCGAGAACATCATCATCACTGAGGAGAGCCACCTGAACAGCCCAGAGTCCCACGTGGACATTGACAGTACGCTGCATTTGAAAGATTTTATTTCACACATTGTTGATCAGACATTAGGACATTGGCTAATATTTCTTTTTTCTACAATTTTTTTCCACAGCAAGCCCAACGCAACAGGAAAAACACACGTGTGTGCGCAAAAGCCTGATTTGTGCCTTCGCCATTGCTTTCATCATCAGCGTTATGCTCATCGCAGCCAATCAAATGCTCCGCAGAGGGATGAAGTGAACGTGCCGCTGATTTCAATAAGGTCGGACTGAAAAAGCTAATGTTAACCCAAATACGTTTCTGTTATTGGTTTTGTTTCAGTGTTTTCAACGGCCGCAACGATGCTACAACAGCTTCTCTCCATAACGGATTACTTGATGTCATGCAGTGATTCTCTGTGACCACAGCGTAACATGGTAAAACAAAAAAAGAAACTCATTTCAAGGGCTGGTTAGTACCCTAAAGCAGTCAGACTCCAATCTCTGATGTTTGTAATGAATTAGATAGTGAAGCAGACTGTAGAACACGTCCATGTAGAGTATGTGCTGTAGTGATAGCTGTGCTGTGTCTAATATCTCAAAAACAATCAATGTTATGGATTCGAGCTCAATGCAATTTGGAATGCGCCTAATAACGATTATAGTGCTAAAGCAATACAAAGGTAGTGATGGGATCAATATTGATGTTTTAAATCACCTGCTTAAAACACAATGCAGTGTGTCTCTTTTATTTTAGTGTTGCTATATTGTGTGTGTGTGTGTGTGTGTGTGTGTGTTGTTGTGTGTGTGTGTGTGTGTGTGTACTTGTACAGATATCTTTGTGAGGACGAGTTAGAACCCTACAAATTTTGGCCACCTCCCACACACAAGCATTTAGTTGGGTAAGGGGTTAGGGAATGCATTATGCCAATGAGGGTCCTCACGAAGACAAAAGTACAAACGTGTGTGTGTGTTTATTTTTTATATTTTAATTTGTCCAATACTGTGACTAAATACCGGTGCAACCAAAAAAACATTCCCATATCTGTACTTTGTCTTTTGTGCTTGTACAATGCTTATACCTGCTAAACATCAGCATGTTAGCATTGTCAGTGTAAACTGTTATAGCTGAGTACTCACAGAGCCACTAGCTTGTCCAGGACAAAGTGCATGTAGTGTAGTTATATACAGCTTTAGGACTACACATGTGACATCACACAAATCTGTCAGATTGCACTGATTTGTCATTTTAGTGAAAGAACATTTTGTAAAGCATATATTGATGTAAAGAAGCAAAAGCATCAAAAGAAGAAAAGTGCATTGCCCAAGTTACTAAGTACAAAGAACCCAAGAATTTGAAAAGAGACTACGACCCTCAACCACATGCTGTGTTCTCCAGTCAGCCGTTCTGCAGAAAAACGCTGTCACGTAGCTCTAAGGATGTGACAGTCTTCTAAAAAAAGAAAAACCTAATTGGCTTGTTTTTTATGCTCAGAGTGAGACCTCTCAGCGGAGCAGCTGGGGATTCCTCTGTAAGTCACACAGCTGTTTACCGAGCTGAAAGGTGGAGAGCCGTCAGTTTAAGATGGCGGTAAACAATGAACTACAAATTAAAAGAATGACACCGAAGGCAAACATCAGATCCCTGAAATGTCAGACATGAGTGTGTATGTGGGTATTTATGCAAAGATTCCCAAGATTAACAGTAATCCCCTGCAACTGGTGAAACATGTTTCCATCTGCCTGTGATACTTCAAATGTTACATATTTCAAATATCTTTGCATCCAAGGCACCAAAATGAGAAGCTGTGTAACCTGGACAAGCAGCCGTGAGTAAAAACAAATCATAACACGCGTAGAGTCAAATTAAACTGTAATATTTATAGCAGACGAGTTAGTTCACACAACACACCTGCATGAACATTAAACCTGAACTAAATGTGTGTTCTATGTGTATGAGGTCAAATCTTGAATTCCAATGTACGTATTCAAATAATTATGCAATTTGTATAGTGGTCATTGAAGGAAATAAACTCAGTATATGACATTTTCCAGTAAATGTCGAATTATGTGGACGTGCAAACAAATACTCAACACTCTGCAGTATGCTGTGAACGATAATTTAACATATCATGAGAATGTTGTTTTCCGGCTTTTACATGGAACACCAAAACAACATATTGTTTAAAGTATAACATGGTTATATTTTCTTACTTGGAAAAGTGAAACGTTGAATCTAAGTGATTTTATTATGAATGTAAGCATAATGTTTTGTAAAAAAACAAACTATATCCATATATAATGTACAAAAAAATCAGGTTTCTGATGTATCATTTCCAGTTTAACTGGACATTCAAATACAAGTTGATGTGTGTATTAAGCCCATGCTCTTACATTCATTTTTCTGATTTGTTAAGATTCATTTTTCTGAATGTTTTCTTTTACAAATGTTTGTCAAATTAGACGAGTTTTACAAAATGCTATATATTTTTCTCACTCTTTATATCTTAAAGTTTATCGAAGCTCGACCGCAAGATGAGACAGTGGCAATAAAAGTGATATTTGATCTCATAGTAGCTGTTTATGTATGACATATTACATATTCAATCACATTACCTCTCCATGTGGACATATCACATAATGGGTTTGTGCAAATATAAAATATATTTAATGTGTCAAATCTTGTCTAAAGACATATAAGCAGATATTGTGTCCTATTCTGTGTTAGTGTTTTAATGAGTGGATTTCTGTAAACTCTGTTGATGGTTGTCTTAGTTCATTTGATTTAAACCGTTCGATATCTTCGGTTCTGTGCCTTTGTCATCTGGAGAATCAAAACCTGCATTCTCACGCCCTGTCTGATATTAACTTTAGAAGATTTTAGAAAGATGCAAAACACATTTAATAAAAATCCTGAATTCTAATCTAATGTTAAATGTATTTTTGAACTGTAAAATATTATGCAGTGGGATTACTAAACTGAATCGTTGGCTATGTGTATGAAGTATTTGGAGGAAGAGTTGCAAATGTCAAAGAAAAGGATGAAGAATGTGAATTCCAATAAGCTAAATAAGAGTCAGACATATTTTGAGCTTCTGAAATAATGTTCAAAAAAATATTTGTTGTATATCACCTTTTGTGTGCATGTAAAAAAAAAAAAAAGAACTACACTCACGCATCTGAATGTGTGAACAAGAAAAGTTCTCACGAATTCAAGTTTGTGGATGTGTAATAAAGTTTTGCAGCTGTAGAAATATTTTGTGTATGTGTTGTATATAAATGTACGCAGGAATATTTTCAACGGTGAGGTTTTACAAAGCCTTATTTAATTCCATGGACACTGGGCTATTGAACAAATTGGCCATATAGCTGTTTGACATGACTGCAGACTACATCAAATACTAAAGACTCCTGTGCTTAAGCATTTAATAGATTCTGACTGAGTAAACTAGTGCATGTTTTTTGTAAAAACTCATGTAATATTTTCCCACTTCCATTTATAGAGATTATACAAGTAAAAATACTGCTTCATAGTGCAACACGTAGTTAAATAGACATCACATGGTACCTTTAAGTAGCAGCAGAATGAGACACAGTATTGACAAAATTGTACCTCACACACAAAAACACATTTTAATGAGGATTTTGGTGTCAACACTGTATTGGGTAATGAATGTAGAAACAGTGTTAACATCTCAGCACAACCTCAGATAAGAGGAATACATAAAACTGATGTTTTTGAAAGGCAAATGCCATTTAGAAAAGCATAAATCCAACATATCTGCATGAGGCTTGTTGCAAAAAACGTATTAACAAGAAACTTTACGGGGCTGAATCTTATAATTTCCTGTTGCTGGTTTAAAGAATGAGGTCATGAAATCTGTTATTCCCCCAGTGACACAACACAGGATTAAGTAGAGTTAAAATAAAACAAAAAATAAATTTCCATCTGCTTAGCGATCCTGCATTCCTCTCAGGGCATCAATTGTTACCCCCGGAGAGGAGCCTTGTTTTAAAGATAGCTCTATAGAAACAGCTAGTCTCAGATTCTGTAGAAAGAAAAAAATTAAGTTTTATGCAAATACAAACTTTTAAGCATCAACCCCATTCAGTGTTCACTTTGACTTTCCATCCGCCCAGAGGAGGAGGAATAAGTGATGGTGGAAGGTCAGGAATGGAGAAGAGCTGTGGAGGTACGTCACTTTCTGATTGTTCTTCTTCACTGTCTTCCTTATGTTTCAGATCTCTGTAAAATATAAATAATTGAGCAGATGAATACTTCATCAACAGAAATAACCATTAATCATGTAAAACGGGTATGACCAAGTTCTGAAACCGAAAAGAGGATGATTACCCTTTGCTACCGAGGGCACTTCGCCTCTTCTCCCTCCTAGAGAGCCATTCTTCTACACTTCGCCCCTTCTTCCTTCTGTCCAGAGAATCCTCTCTGTGCTGTCTCTCATCTGAAAGACAGGAAAAATGTCACTCCCCTCAACATGGAGTTATTCACGCACTCATTTAGATCAAGTGGACTGATGATGAGGCTTGAATTTAACAGTTTAGCTATAAACTTTATTATAAATAACTATATATATATAAAGATATTAAAACTTAGCATAATTTCCGTTAATCATAATCTATTTCCAACACTTCTCAAACACGTGGTAGACTTCACTACACTTCGGTCACAGCTTACCTTCCACATGTCTTTTTAGGTTATACAGATCGTCTTCGGACATGTGAGAAAACCTGCAGTTTGGCCCAAAATCACAAATTCCTAAAAGAAAAGAAACCCAGGAAGTAATGAGGTTTATAAACATGCATTTCATAAAATGTGTTGGTTATAGCATAAATGTTTGGTTCGACTGTTCTTTTACCTTTTTGGAGAAACTTCCTGCATGGTTTCTTTGCTTGCTCATCATTCAGAATGGCTGCTGAATCTGTAAAAACAACAAAAATAGTGTGTCAATGCTTGTTTATCTAACCCTACACTGTGAAGGGAACAGGTGGGAAGCTGAGATGGCATATTAAAATGTAAGCACGCTTCATTCTCCAATCACGGTGTCATTAATTGGTTTAGATAGGAATCCTTTAACAGGGATTCTGTACACAAAACAAACAGAAGAGAACATCGTGTGTAATTTCATCAAAACACAACAAACACAGGTCTCACCTCTGAAATGATCATACCAGGCCTTCTTAGCTCTGTGATGCTGGACTCCATTCAGGTGTTTCTTCCTGTTGTGCATGTTGTCCTGAAAGGACCTGTCGCAGTAGTCACAGTAGTACCTCCTCCCCATGGTGCAGGTTCTGTGTTCCAACCACAATGTCACCTTTTAAACCTCTGAAACACCAAAAGCAGAAACAAAACAGCTTTAGACACAGTAGCTGCTCTGCCAACACATGGTGAGAGAGTAACCTTGCTCGTGTGAATACTTCTCATTATATCCAGTATTACATTTAAATGCTAATGTTGCCATACAAATAAGCTCTCTGATTGGAATCTATGCTTCAATGTTTTCGTAAGAGATGCCTGCAACAAACATATTTGTATCATAATCACTTGATTTATCAATTCTTTTCTCTGAAAGCTTTATTAACTGTTAATAAAATGTCAAAAATCCTCACCACAATTCCCTGAAGCTAAATAATTTGAATGCAGATCTGCCGTAAAAGTAGAAAATACAAAGTGGGAAGCACAAACCTCAACCAATCCAGTCTGCACTAACTAGAAGACATCACCAATATAATGTATACATATAAAACCATATATAAAGCTATGTTTATATTGAGTGTATTGGTTTGACTTTCGTTTGCTGCCATCTCCTGGTTTGTACTTGCCTTTTATTTTGAAAACCCCTGTATATGAGACTTCCTGTTTTCAGTGCGTTTCAGCCTTTAATCTGCCAATATGGAGTTTTAATATAAACACACTGATGGTGTAAACAAGGGATCTGATACAATTCACAGATTAACAAAACACTAACATCGCTGAATATCTGTGCGTAGCGATGATAAACAGCTGGACAGTTCAGCTCACGTGGCTACAACCAGTCAAATAAACCCCTACATTTAAACAGCGAAGATCTCGTACCATTAATAAAGCTGTGATGTCCTCCTCTGGGGTTTCATCTTTCTTCTTTAAAGCAAAGAAGACGGAAATCCCCGCTGTGTCCCTGCAGGATCTTTATTTACGTCTCCCGGCCACTTCCTGTGCCCGGAGCGGAAGTAGAGAGCCCGGACTTCCGGTCCTGCGCACTCTCTCGTCCGTCATGGCGCTGGCTAAGAACGTTTACAACCTGCTCTTCAGGAGAACGTCCACTTTCGCTGTAACCATCATGGTTGGAGCGGTTTTCTTCGAGCGACTATTCGACCAAGGCGGCGACGCGATCTTTGAGCAGATGAATAGCGGGGTGAGTGACTCCGGTGTTATCTTAGAGCCTGTTTAATTCTGACCTTGTAAACAGAGGGCGAAGCGGCCGGGGTGTTAGCTAAGTTAGCTCGTTTGTTAGCGTAGCCCAGCGTCCTTCCAGTGTCTGTAAACTGAACCTCGTACGTTGCTAAAACGTGTTGTCATGGAGCTAACCTCATCAAATCTGTGTTTTTACTGTAGAAACTATGGAAACACATCAAGCACAACTACGAGGTGAAGGAGGAGGAATAAGGACGTGACTCCGGTGTCATCTGAGGCTGACGTGCAGCTGTTGTCACACTTCCCATCATCCATTCTTCCTGGACTTCACACCTCGCACGCATCAGCAGTCAACATGGACAGTGAGCTCAGGGCTGGCGACCAGAGGAGCTGAGGGAGCTGATCCACTGTCCAGACCATCACGAAGCTGGAGCAATGGTTCCTGACACCTTCGCCCCCCCTCCATCCCAGTTGTTGTTTGTCATGTCTTTTCATCTTTCAAATTGTAAATGATTAAATTAAACATGTATTACAGTACACACTGTTTTGATTTGTTTTATCAAACATGGCCTGCATGTCTAAGTGCAATCGTTGGTGAAGTATAGTGATAAGATTTAGTCTTTTTCAAATGTAATATGACTAGTATTTTCATAGGTATAGTTGCATTAATGCCTATCAAACTATCAAACTATCCATATACACGTAAAATCAGTTGAGCGCTTACCGCCACAATCTTTCACGTGATTGTGTAGTTCCTTTATTAGAACTACAAAAGGAAAAAATGGAAGTGGACTGAAAAACTAAACTTGTCATACATTATGGTAAATGAAGTCTGCACCCACATTTCACTGACTTTTCTTTGACCCTCCACCAAGTTTGGTGTAGATCAGTTCACTTGTTTCTGTGTAGGAGAAAAGGATTTTCAAATATCTTGTTAAAGGGCATTGATATACAATGGATAGATAGTTGTGTCCTTGTCATAGAGCTGATTACATTTTTATTACATATTCCTGATATTTGATGCTGAAACAGAGGAGCATTTCAAAGAGGGCAGATGGTAAGTTGGTGTTCCAGGGCAAAACAGTGCTGTGTGTGATCTTTATTAAATACATAACAGTTTAGTAGACGTCATTGGGCTTTTCAGACAGAATTGAATGCTTCATTTGACACCTTTATTGAGGTGAGGTTTTTTGGAAAGCGGCCAAACTGAATATCTCATACCTGAATTTCAGTTTTTTGCTTTTTGTGTAACCAATAATACTGTAAACAATGATGATATATTAACCACAGCAACAGGGTCAAGCTAGACCACAACTATTCAAATGCAACACAAACGACTCCTAGAAAGTTTCAGGCCTTTACATGGCACACTAACGCTACTACACAGCAAACAGCCAGTGGCTAGGTGGTAGCTCTCACACCCTATTCTCAATGTTGGCTCAACATAAAATTTGCTCCATTAATGCAAAAAAACAAGTATGTTATATGCTATGAAATATATATACTTCAGTCAGAAACATTTAGACTTGTAGTGAACAACAAAGGTTAATTTTAAAATAATTCACAATTTCGAAATAGACAAACGAAAGGTGAGAAGCAGTTTAGGGTCAATAGATGATGAGTGAGGGTATCGGAGGTGATAATTAACATTATGGAGGTATCGTTCAGAAGAAAACTTGCAAACTGTACTAGAATAACAGGAAAACATTTGTTACAATAAGAATCATATGTACATGTTGCAGGATTACTGTAGTTTAGTTATAAATGTGTCAGTTCCAGTCAAATGTAAAAACAGCATCTTTTACCCAACCCCATAGTCGAGTGAGCCACAGACTCACACCCAGGTCTGACAGGTACTGGATCTCAGGTGTGAGCATTTTCTCACACAGTGTCCTGAATTTGGGATCGATATCTTTCTTCATGTTGTACCCCAGGATGGAAGACTCTCCGACCGGCTGCCAGGGCAGGAAGCGACTGTCCTGAATCTTCTGGGCTTCGACTGGATTCCCTCCCTCGATACAAATAGCCTCCATCTCTGCATTTCTTCTCCTCAGCTCATCTACCTCCTGTTTCATTCTCTCCCTCCCAAAGGACTCCACTCGGGCCCAGAAGGTGGCGTTGAAGTGCTGATAGAGTCTCCAGTCAGCCCCATTCCACTCCAACGCTTTGGCTCTGAACTCAGGGCTCAGTTTAGATACAGATGACCTCTTGCGAGAGTTGAGCTTAAAATATATAATGTCCTCTGTGCTCCAACACAGTTTGTGCTTCAACAGGATAAGAGACTCCTCAAAGTATTCTGTTATGAGGACCAAATGTAAATATTTGGATAAGTAATGAATACCCCTCATCACACTAGGATCATTAGCTTCAACGTTGTTATCAAGACCAAAGTCAAAGAAGAGCAGGTTTTTAAGGTAGAATGAGTTGTAGGCCTCCGGGCTGTAGAAGGCCTCAGGATTCTTCAGAAACTCCACCAGCTTGTTCTCTCCGGTGATTCTCCATGTGAGAGGAACCGCCCTGTGATAATAGTGGAAGGATGACTCGAAGAGATCCACCGGGTCTCGTAAGATGGTGATGTACGCAGCATCTGGAGGCAGCAGCTTGGATACTTCTCGGGGCTCAAAGCGCATGTGGTTGCAAACAATGTTGAAACAATCTCCAGGCCTGTAGTCCTTCACCTGGGAGCACTGGAAAGGCGATGGGTAGAGGAAGTCATTGCGCCCATTGGGGAAGGCAAACTTGAGCTCGTGCTTTTCTCCAAATCTGAAGAGGATGTTGAGTAAGGTGCTACTGGCAGTTTTATGGGTCTTCATGAACATGATGTTGACTGCAGGGTGGCACTCGTCTGACTTGGGTTTGCTGCGTTGAGAAGGCCTGGTCACATTTTCCTTTAATATTTTGACCATGCTGTTTGGACACGTGTCTTCTTGGGAGCCCCTGTAAATTAAGCACAGGCATAAGTAAAGGGAATAGAGCACGTACCTCCACCAAGGCCAAACAGTCCCCTTATGAAACCACATTTAGTTTTTATACAAGTATAATAATGTACATATTTATAAATATCAGTCCCCTAAACATGTTGTTTTTTTTCATCAAGATCCATGAATTTTCCCCTGAGAAATCAACAAAAATGTTTAAAAAATGTCCTATCTCGCAATGTTAATGAAAAAATGTAAACAATTCCTGGATCCATCCTCCTACTCCAGATCCTAACCTAAATTGAATGGTTATTTTCGGACCCATATCGCATCCTTCCATCAAGTTTTGTGGAAATCTGTTCCGTAGCCGACAAACAGAAAAGCACACAAACAAATTCATACAAAAGCATAACCTCTTTGTCAAAATCTTTGCTTTTGAAATATTTACCTCATCTTCACTTGGGTTGGCTTTGTCAAGCAGTAGAGCAGCAGCATGATGTTGGTCAATAAAACCCACAGAATCACCCTTCGTACTCCATGTGTGCACTTGTGTCCGATGATGCCAAACATGATTAAAACCTGGAAATGAAATCAATATTATGGAGGAAACCTTTACAGGGAAAACACCAGTGTGGCTGTGAAGGTTTGAAATACACCTGTCTACATTTTGTTGTGTTACCGTGGTGCTCTCATATAACCAATGAGCAGCTGAAATGCCCTCCAGCCATTCTCACACACAGGGCCACAAATGACTCCATATAGCCTCCCTCCATAGTACATATTATGCATTGGCTTTAGATTGAATGTAACCTACAGCACCGCTTAACAGGAGAGGTCAAAATCTATATAATAAACTGTATAAGGGATATATTCAAGCAAACTGCTGACTTTCGATCAAATAAAACACACAACCCCCATGTTTACACTGTAAACATGCTTACGGTTGTAGAACTGCTCCAAACACAGTTAAGGTACAAGCCGAAGTTAAAACAGCACAGTGTTCACACTGGGAAACAACAGAAGACTAAAAGAAAATGGCTCAGTTGTTCTTGAACGTTCTCAGAGAGGCATTGTATAGAGATAATATCATGTTGAAAGATATGCCCCTGAGAATACAAGCTGGGACTTCTTATCGCTGACAGTCATCTCCATTTGTCTCGTACAGTCGTTGCAGTGGATGACTAAGGAAATTCAATTAGTTTAAAGCCGACAAGAAATACATTTAGCTTGGAATAACAATTCTGTATAACTCAATATCAAAACATCAAAACAAAACAACATATAAATGACTTGGTGAGACAATGGCAGAATGAAAGAGCAATACACCTGTGGAAGAAATAGGAGAGGAGCGTTCCTCACCTGCAGAGGACAGCATGAGCAGGCCTGTGGTGCAGGAGAGCCCTTTGTTGTCCAGCAGTCTACAGAGTGTCTGAAGGTCCTGTCTCATTGGCTGTGAAGACTGAGGAAGGATCTGAACTCTCCTCCCACAGGGCCAGGAAACTAGATGGTTGAGTCTGATGGGAGACTGCTGGAAGGCTCAACTCCACAAAACTGTTTTAATAGATTTGAAATTTATTTAATCAGCTATACAAACATCAAGGAGACCTCTAAATCGAAATATATCCTGCTTAAGTATGTCGTTTTGTCAGGATTTAGATTGGGGTTCTGGTTTTGTCAGTTTTGGAGAAAGATAAATATGACTGTATGGTGATATTGGCTTACACACATGTATTGCATATTGGATGATGGTCCTTAGATTCAATTCAGAGAGATAGATAGATAGATAGATAGATAGATAGATAGATAGATAGATAGATAGATAGAAACATACATACATACATACATACATACATACATACATACATACATACATACATACATACATACATACATACATACATACATACATACATACATACATACACATACATACATATATACATACATACATACATACATACATACATACATACATACATACATACATACATACATACATACAATATATACACACACATACATAAACATATATACACATATACATATATACATACACATACACGTGTTTATATACTTCATATGCTGTGAAGGATCAGTGGTCTATTGTAAGATCTAACATGCACTGTTCCTCCAAATGAAAACACTTTCGATGTTCTGGCCATCATATCATACACATTACATATATATAGATATATGGATAGATGTTAACATACACACCCAGAGGGGTCTGCCTGCCTCCTCCCAGTTGTGTGCTGTGTTGTGTGGACTGGCGGGATGTCTCTCTTCAGTCTCCAGACACTTGGATGCAGGTGCTGTTGACTTTGCGCAGCTGCTGTTGACTTTGGCTGCGGCTGAATCATTCGTGTATGATTCAGTCGGTCCCATCGATTTGGCATTGGCAGCCCACCAGCTTCCTGTGTGACTGTGTGATTTTGTTTTGTTTTCCACACAGGAAACTGGAACCAGGGAGGATTGTATATCCACTTTGGAGTTTCTATAATCAGGAGGGAAGGTGAAGTTTTGTTAACTCTAAGGCAGCAACAGACTTGTCTTGTAATATCATGTCAGTCATGTTGTGTAACTTGTCATGTGTAACTTGTCATGTGTAACTTGTCATGTGTAACTTGTGTGTGTAAATGCTCCACAAACAAACATAACCTATGTTTAAATGTCAGTTTTGTTTGGGACTTGCAATATTCTCAACACGAGTTAAATAAAACAATTTTTTGTTTACAATAACTGCATTTTATTGTCAAATATTTTACAATTGTACAAAAACAGAATATATTGATAAACTAATCAAGAGGAAACCAAACCAACACAAAAGTAAATTCATCAAACTAAACAACAGATATGCTGCTTTTTTTAAAAGCTCTCTATTGAAAGAGAGCAAACATTTGTTTCTGTTAAAACTGGAGCTCAAACCACTCAGAGCTGTTATTGTAACTATCAACACTCCAGTCCAATACATGCAGCTTGTCTGTAGTCAGGTTTGTAGACAGGTTCTCAATTACCTGTAGTCAGGTAACCTACAGGCTTAATATGTGTGTATCTGTGTTTATGTAGCCTAACAAAATTCATGAAATACAAAATTACACACAACTTTGCCGGTGTTCATTATACAGATGAGGGATAGAAAAAACAATTTACCTTAAAATAGCAGCTTCAAAATCATTCTAATGGTAACGACTTGTAACAGGGAGAATGGCATCTCTTTCACCCCCATGCCGCACCCTATTCGTGCACCATTCCAACCATATGATTCTTATCGTCTGTCACTGCTGGTATCAGGCCCCAACAGTAATGTCGACCTGTAGATCAGATATAAAGAGCCAGAAGTCTAAGTAAAAATGTCTCTCTGCATTAAAACAGGTTCCCAAACCATTCAGACTGCTTATTTACCCATCAACCCTCCAGGCCCGTAAAGGCAGCTCGTTTATGGACCGTTGTCAGTGACAACATGGCAATGAGGCAGTTGACATACATTTGAATGAGTGACAGTGTCACATGAGGAGTTCATAAACACTGCTGTAAATACAAGCAACAACATTTTTTAATTATCCTCCAGCTGCAGTGAGAACCAACTCCATTCAAGGAGATGAACTTTTTTTAATTTACCCTGTGTATATTATAGTTTTACATGTTATAACTTGTTCGTTCAATCCCCCGGGCGACACCACTCACAGATGACTGAAAGGTCATGGACAGCATCGAAACCCGAGATACTGACACAACCAAATCGAATTCTCTACAATAATAAACTGAAGCGAGGGGCACTTTCTGCTCACATGCAGCTTATGCAACAGGGCAGGTGAAATCACAGCATGACTCACGGCTTTGTTTTTGGAACATGTCAGAGCAAAGAAAATAAGTTGCCTGACTTCTGCTTTGGAGATTTGTCGTCAGCGTTCGATGAGGAGAAGAGGTTCTTGATTTCAGGGAAAACTGAACAGACAGATTTCTGCTCAGTAGAGAGTGAAAGGAATTTAATCAGAAACAGACTGAATCAAACAAACCCTCCGAAGACACGTCAGGAGAGAAGGGATGGATGACTTTTATGCAAAAATCCACAGTTTACACATCATCTATTCTTTGCATCAATATACGTCATTAGAGAAGAACTGATTTTCTTGTTATTGCCGCAGTTGTTGTTGATATGCTGTTATGTCTTAAAACAAGACATATGAAGATACATTCAAACCATTTTTATATCATTAAAACCCTGGTGGTTTACAGTAATCGTCAAATGTTAACACATTTACATATAATTCCAGCAATAAACATGCTAAAATAATTTACAACCCTGCTGGAGGAGTGTACAGTGACGACAAGTTGTACAGTAGCTGATTGCTTTCAGTAAATCTCATGACAACCATCATAAGGCACT
Source organism: Hippoglossus stenolepis (assembly GCF_022539355.2). Taxonomy (NCBI): domain Eukaryota; kingdom Metazoa; phylum Chordata; class Actinopteri; order Pleuronectiformes; family Pleuronectidae; genus Hippoglossus; species Hippoglossus stenolepis. The sequence continues at coordinate 9,120,699 of NC_061500.1, forward strand.
TTGAGTGACAACTATGACACAAATGAACACAACATCTTTCATCATCAAAGCACTTGAGTTATAAATATATACAAATAAGCCACATCTGGTAAACATACAATATCATTTTCTTAACCTCTACTTAATAATTCCTTGTTATGAGGATACATGTCTACAAAGGTCCATTAACAAAAGCAGGTTTTTATGCTTTTGCAGATTGAATCTGAGGATCACAGTTGCCGGGTTTAACTAAAATAAACTGGTGCTGAAATATCAACCACTTCTTAAAGGATCAGCAGTGTTTTTAACACTTTTGTAATTAGATATCCTAAAATAAATCCCATCACAGACGAAAAACATTCTTCAATACCTCGAACCCTAACCCTAATCTTCCTCTACTCAGAGCAGCTATCAGGTGGTGGTTCAGCTCAGCTCAGTTCAGACGCTGGAATGTTTACAGAGATGTACCCCTGTTAGCATGTTGCGGTGCTGTAACTCAGTAGACAGGCGTGTAGAAAATCTGGCCACACAGCAGCCTGCGTTTCAGCTCCTTCCACAGCAGGGTGCGCTCTCGCTGCGATCCCTTCATGAAGCCGCGGTTCTCCTGAGCGCGGCGGGACAGATAGGGAATGACCTCGTTGACTGGGCCATATGGAACATACTTGTAGACTGGGAAACCTGCCTGACCTGTTTTTATCAATGCAGAAAGAAGAGACCATTATTAAAAACAGGGGCCATTATCTCCACCATGAGTGTGTTTGCATGTCATGACTTTGTATGTAAAGTCTGATCACAGCTTTTAAATACAGATGTAGCAGAAATACAGTCAGGAAAAATTACCTGACTGCTTTTAGAGTTATAGTAGATTTATAACTGCAAGTTGGTGGGAAGAAGTGAATAAATATCGCGTTAAGATAACTGATATGTAAAATTTGCCTTTTGAGATTAGATATCAAGTGATATGACAAGGTCAAACTGGCCCTTCTGTTACGCTAGTGGAAAAAAGATTAGGTCTGTTACAGCATTAACTTCTTTTTACATGAGGATGAGTGTCTCACTTTTATCAGTGTGCCATGAATAATCTGGTTTCACCTCAGAGACAAACTATTGTTGTCTGACTATTGTTTCATGCTGTTACATAAAGAAAGTACAGAGCGATCCCAATTATCTCTCAGACAATATTGGTTGGTGATGTGTTTATCTTGATAGCGTGCATCCCGGCTGCAGCAAACACAAGAAAACGCTTAGTAACAGACAGGTAAGAACATTGAGAAACTGGAGTTGTTTGTTGCTAAGATATGTTAAATCATCTCTAAGGTCAGTGGCCACCTGAGTATTGAAAAGCTGACGTCTGAGTGCATACGTCGGGGGCCACGACTTTTGGAACCCGCCGTATGTTTTACTGGAACCTCACCATGTCGTGCGCACAACATACCTAGTGGGAAGCTGATCTGGTCACACATCCCCAGCAGCTGTCCAAAGTATACTTTATTCTCAGCGGGTGAAAGGCCCATCTCATTCATCCTGAAAACAAAAACAGAAAGGCAAGCAGGTTACATAAGGGGAGGTGCCGTGTGGTGTTTGTCCACTCATGTGGCAAATCCTCGAATTGCTCTGGCAAGTTGACAAAGACGACCTTTTGCTCAGAGAAATATCCAGAGCTTTGGTTTAAACCATTAGGAGTAATCCTTGCTGAATGAGGTGGTTTACAGCTTCCGTGTATGCTTAAACCAAATCTGGACTTAGTACATGTTGAGTGAAATCTTCATGCAGGCCTGAGACTGGACGTACTTTTCGAGGGTGAATTTCACCGTGTCCTCGTTGTGCGTTGCGACCATGACGTTGGCCTTCCTGTTGTGCTCGATCTCCTCCAGCATGTATTCCAAACACCTGCACAAACAGCGAGGCAGATGTTTAGGATTCAGTCATTATCTAACCGATCCACATGTGGCCTTAACAATACAACTCAGCGCTCACTTGTGATACATCCTGTTGGTGGCCTCATAGTCCGGGTTGATTGGGTCCTCGTAGCCAATCTCCTCGGCCCTGGCTCTCTCTTGGTACATGTAGGCTCCACGCACCAGCTTGGCACCGAAGTACCAGCCCTCCCGCCGTGACAGCTCGACATCCACAGTGAAATTGTCATAGGCATCCTAAAAGCATTGAGTTGTTCAAATACACACACACACAAGAGAATATGAGAGATCATCACACAGTTCCGGATACGTTTTGGTTGAGATAAAATTGCGGCTTTAAATAATCAGTGTTGAAAATTGTCACAATGCGCCGTCATGAGGAAATTGTAGTCTCACCTTGAGGTAACACTGGTAGGTGTTGAAAATGATTGGCTTTTCTTTGTTGAATATCCTCTGCATCTCCAGGGTCAGTCGACTAATGGCCGGCTGGAAGTACGTCTGCTCGGCGTCCACCATCAGCCTCACCCCGTTCTCCACAGCATGCTGGAGCACACAAGGTGTATTTACAGCTTTAACGACTGCCTGCATGTGACACTCATCACTGTGCAGAAGGGAAATCAGCAAATCCTACACGAAACAGGCATTTAATAATAATATGGCTGTTTCTTCGTCTTGTTTTGGTTTCCTCACCTTGGCCAGAACGTCCACCCTCTGCAACATTCTCTTCATCTGTCGCTCTTCCTCGTCTGTGAACATCTTCAACAACGGCTCCAGGTGGCCTGTCTGCACAACCACCACACAAAATATTCAATCATTTGGCTTATGCTTTCCTCGAGATCAGAATAAATATATTTATCTATAAGGTGCAAAGGTCTGACATGTAATTCTCATCACTCCTGGAGAAATGTCTCTTTAAAATACAATTTTCTTTGGAGAGCTCTGACTGTAAAAAACATTTCCAGCTACTACAAGTCTGAATTCTTGGAACCAGAAAGTCTCACCTCAATATTTGGCACCATGAGCAGATTGGAGATCTTAGTTGTGTCATTTATTAAACTGTTCCAGTCAAGCAGATCAATCGTTCTGAAAATAACATGTTGGAAAAGAAAATGCTTTAAATCAAATGCCCTCAGAATATTTTTATTGCGGATTAATTGGAGCTAGTTTCTGTGTAAAGACTAAACCACAGGCCTGTGGATACTTGTCTCTGTGTGACTAGAAGTTCAAACACGTTCTGTTTTCCTACTGATTTAACTGTGCGTCAAGAACTTAGGAACTCAGACTCTAGCGTATTTAACGTACATAATAAAAAAGTATGAATGTGTGTTGTTGTTATCATTGTTGCAATAAGCGACTATCTTACCCTGACAAACCCAGCTTCTCTCCAGTAAACCAGTTCTCTATGTCATCCTTGGCTCCAACACCCATCTGAGTCAAATTTTCCTTCAAGAGAAATATTTCACATGAATTGGGTGATAGGGCTCTAAATGTTGTAGAGATTAAAACAGGTAAAGTGCATTCAGGAAACCAGCCTGGCAGCAGTAAGTCATGGGCATGCATGGACCCTCTTTAGACTTTGGCGAAGGTGAAACACACCTTTAGTTGGTCCAGCTCCAGCTTTTGTTCCAAAAGAATCATTTCAGATTTTCCCTGTTGAGCGGCGAGGAAGTTGAAGAAGTGTCTCCATTGAACCAGGACTTCAGAGAACTGGAGCTGCTCAAACACAGAACAAGACATTAACATTTAGCTCCTGCACCTGAACCTGAACCCTATTGTGATGAACACTGAGGCGGGAATCTGACACAGTAAATATTGTTTTCCATAAACCAGTTTCATTCTTTTAATATTAGTCATGTCCCCTAAGGTTTGTACACAGTAAAGTGAATCTATGACCGTGCTTATCTTTTGGCATTGGCTTAAAACCATAAAGGTAAATAGATCATGTTTTATATCCTCATTATGATGACCTGGAGCCAATATGCAGGATTTATTAGTGTAACATCCGGAATCACTGTTGATGCCAAATAAAGCGAGTCGTGACTTTATCTAACATCTGTGGTTAACACGGTAGACACATGAAGATATTACTTACAAGGAACTGTGGACGTCCCAGAGCGGTTAATTTGATGGCAGAAAATCCATCAACAGAGGCTCCACCTTAAATTGACAACAAACTTTATTATGTCAGTCATAATTCTACACACATTTGATGTTGTTTAACTCAACGACAGATCTTTTACTTATTTCGTTCGCGATGCTGTTTGTAAAGTGACTATACAACAACAAGCTTCATCTAACTAGTAAAATTTTGTTTCTTAATTGCTTGTACAGGAACCTTCCTACTCACCGGAGGCTTTAATGCATTTGATGAATGTCTCCATCTGGTTGTCACATTTTGCTTCATCTGCGTAGAAATAGGTACGAGCACTGATGACGCCCCCGCGCCTGTCACCGAACTGTGGATGAGCTTTGTATTTCTTCTCACGGTGATCGGCCTCTGGAGTCAGAAGAAAAACAAAACATTAGACATGGAAAAAAGACAAAAAAGATTTTGTTGTTTTGATTTATTAATTGGGAGCTCACTGGAAGTTTCCCTTTTTTTAAAAGAATCATATTCCATCATATTCAGAAATTACCCTTAAAACTGAATTATTTAAATCCCACAAGCTTTTTGTTTTGAGTGCAGTAAATGTATTTAATTCTGCTACTATAAATGTATCACTAGCAAATGAGGTTAATGGGAACTTTCACATTTTCTTGATTATTCATTCAGCTGGCAGCCGTCCTGAAAATAACCTGAGGTAGTTGTCTAAACATGTGACTGCTCATAAATAATATAGTAGCACTGCTGTAATCCCTGTAAGGCATTGATGTAACTGCCAGTAACATTATAAGGTATTAAGGAAATATGTTTATTGTGATATAAGATTTATAAATAAGGCCAGAGACATCCCCTGTGAGTGATAAACCGGAGCGTCACATTTCTACCCTGTCACGCAAAACAAAGTTTCCTCTTACTGTACCAGCAGGGCAGAACATTTCAGACCCCACGGGATCCAGTTATAACCAGCACTATCCAGGCCTGACCACATGACTGAGACATACCAGTGCTGACACTTGAATAACACGTCCAGGGCACAGAGCAGCGAGTGTACCCCGGTCTTCTTCTTAACACGGCCTTTACTTGCATGTTAGTAATGTGGTGTATTACGTGGGATACAAATACAAGTTCAACACACCTGGACTTTCTTTCTCTGCTTCAGAAACACATGAACTGTAAAAGAAGGAAAGAGTAGAGCAATTATTATGATTTCCTCCACCTTAAGTAACTTTGCTTTTTCAGACAAGACAAATGGAAAATTGATTTTAGTGTCTGTACTTAAGACAAAAATACGCTTTCTATAAACAGGAAAACCGAAAGGTTCTTCTATCATGATCTAAAGAGAATTGAAAAATATTGAAAAAGAAAATTTAAAAGTTTGTTATAAACTTCAAATAATAATACATTTGTCATTTAAACCAGTCTAGCCGAGCCCATTTTAATGCAAATGCGATGACCTAATTCTGGACGTGTTGTGACACGAGTAAAGTATCTGTGAACAAACATGTTTGGTGAGTTGTCTTCTCCATGAAGATAAGAACCTTTAACGTCTGCAGATTCCAGAAAAGTCCTTTGATTTGTTTCAGCAAGCGTATGTTCGTGCTTCGTAACATAATCCCCAAAATAAGCTCATTTCCTCCGCAGGACGTTACATAACATGTCCATATGTGTGTGTGTGTGTGTGTGTGTGTGTGTGTGTGTGTGTGTGTGTGTGTGAGAGAGAGAGCCCTTTGAAGGGATCCACACATTGCTCTAAAAGGCTGGCAGCCTCCCTGAGAAATAACCGGCTCAACCAATCAGAGGAGATGGGTTTGTCCCAGCCGACCAATAGAGGACGAACACTGTTTTGCAATCGCACATTAAATAAACACATTGGATTCTGATATCTGTGTTTGTGTACTACTATGGATCACCTGACTCATGAATTAGATAAGAACCACAACAGAAGTCAGAATTACAGTGATAAGATAAGAATAAGTTGCTATGGATTCACAATATAACTCGATGGAATGTTTTCATTAAACTAAAGGGGTTTGACCTGAGACCAGAGATGTATGTTGTGAAAAGTGAATTACACGTTTACAGCACATTCCATACACCTGTAATGTGGTTGTACTAAGAGGGCCAAGGGCAAAATGATTACAGAGGCCCTATAATATCTATTTATCACAGACTGGCCTTTTGGTTCAGTACAAATCTGCTCACTGCAACGTTTTTTTAAATTCCGGCAATTGTCACTCTCAATTTGCAGCAAATTCTACAAGCAGACACGGGGGGAAGGGGGCTCTATTTTAATGGCCTCTTCCTGGAGATCAGGGGCTGGGTCGGGACCTTGCAGTCTGGTTACGCCTGTTGAAACACGACACTCTTACGCAACGCATTACAGCCCCTCCTGTGCTGCACATTTGGCATACATTAGAGCTGCTCTTGGTGCAGAGCCACACAGAAACATTTTGCAATGTTCCCTGAGCCGCAAAGTGGGGGAGGACAAAGGCCCTGTTGTTGTCACGGTCGGATGTAAACAGTAGACTCACTCCATTTCCTTCTTGACCGCCTCCTCCTGGGTCAGGTCCTCCTCGACACTGTAGTCCAGAACAGCCCCCACCCCGAAGGCCTGGTTCTTCTTGATTAAAGGTTTGATGGACTCGTGGTCCTCCCCTGCCACAAACTGGCCGTAGAAGGTCATCTTCATCATCTTCTCAAACAGCCACTGACCCAGCACCTTCCTACTCAGATCGATCAACTGACAACACAAACAACAACAAGGTCATTAGATGAGAGGCAAGGCGAGAAATTCAAAGTGCTTTACATAAAATATAAAGGGCACCATGACCAATTGTAAAAGCAACATAAGACAATACATGGAAGCATTTAAAGAGAAATTAAGTTACATAGAGAAAAAAAAAAGTTGTATATAAAGTGATAATTTGATTTAATAACAGGACCTAACGAACAGGAAAGTCATTGATTTAAAAGAACTAAGATCTTGAGGGCTCTGGATGGTTCCTGACTTGGCAGTGGATCAGAATCTGGGGTGAAAACCTCTTCACCTCTTTGTTCTTCTCCACCAGCAGGTCCACGGTGCAGAGCTTGAACACCAGCAGACTCCGGATCAGTTCGGTGTTGCCTTTACTCTCGTACGCTTCTTTGGTGTTGTCGAAGTCGATGTGGATTTTGCTGAGCGGCGTGTCTGCGGCGCTCCTGGTCTGAGAGATGAGCTCCACGGGCTGCGCCTCCACCACAGCGCAGCCGCTCGGCTCCTTCTCCTCCCGGCTCTTCGTGGACGCCGCCGTCGATCGACATCTTCCGCACGAGATGCGCAGTTTGCCCGAGTTCCCCCTGACGAGCGCAGACACCAACTTAGCGTACGACATGTTCTTTTTAAGACAGTCCACAGACCTCGGTGACCCGCCTCTTGGTCTGTGTTACCTCTGAATGGCTCGGATCACTGAGCCGCTGCTGGGACGATGCACGTGCTGGAAAGTCACCCTACTTAAAACACACCTCGCGCAGGGGGCGTGGCCTCACCCGTTATATCACGCTGGAATATCTTTCTGATTATATATCAAACATTAGGTTAGATAGATAGATAGATAGATAGATAGATAGATAGATAGATAGATAGATAGATAGATAGATAGATATTATTATAGTAGGAGTATAGTAAATGTTGGTGGTGAACAAGGAGGGGACATGCGGAAATCATACTCAACATTTTAACATTTCGTCTTTGGATCACAGTCCAGAATGGTACATGGCTGTGATCATTATCTGGCTTTGATCGTAAGAATTTGGATTGTGGACTAATAAGCTCAACATCCTTGTGGGGAAGTCATGGTCATTTACTTCACAGGCCCATTCATGATTTATATGCATTTAGATGTCTGCACACCACCTGGAAATTAACCTTGACAAGACTGAACTACTTTTCCTTCCAGGGAAAGACTCTCCCACCCATGACCTGACTATTAACTTTGACAACTCCGTGTTAACCTCAGACTGCTAGGAACCTGGGTGTGACACTCGACAGCCAACTCTCCCTTACTGCCAACATTACTGTAACAACACGTTCCTGTAGATTCATGCTGTACAACATCAGGAGAATACGCCACCTTCTCACTCAGAAGGCGGTGCAGGTTCTGGTCCAGGCCCTGGTCATCTCATGCCTAGACTATTGTAACTCCCTCCTGGCAGGTCTACCTGCTAGTGCCATCCGACCTCTGCAGCTCATTCAGAATGCAGCAGCTTGACCTTTTTAACCTACCTAAATTCACTCACACTACTCCGCTCCCTTCACTTGTTACCGGTGGCTGCCCGCATCCGTTTCAAAACATTAGTACTTGCGTACTGTGCTGCGAACGGATCGGGTCCAGTCTACATCCAGGACATGGTCAAACGTGACACCCCAGCCCGTTCATTCCGCTCTGCTTCGGCCAATCGGCTTGTTGCTCCCTCACTGCGAGCTAAACACTCATCAAAACCACGACTGTTTGCTGTCCTGGCTCCTAAATGGTGGAATGATCTCCCCATTGACATCCGGACATCAGAAAGTTCACACCTCTTCCGACTATACCTTGAATAACATTTTCAAACTAACAATTTAGTAGCACTTAAATGGCACTTACTTACAGCACTTTGTAGTTTTGCTTTTTTTTGAAGAAATTGTACTTTCTCAATTCTTGTTGTTCTGGGTTTGTACCCTCATGGTTGAATGCACTTATTGTATGTCGCTTTGGATAAAAGCGTCAGCTAAATGAAATGTAATATACTGCTATACCTGATCAAGCTCTGAATGTTAAAGTTGTATAAATATATAAAGGTTATAAACTAGCCCTGATGGTTACATAAATAGATCATTTGTATACAGTCATATATACAGTATTTATGTACAGCACAAATACTTTTTATATACAGTCTATGGTTACTACTGGGTAATACTCCTCTTTAACCCACAGGGGGCAGCAGAGATCTCACCAGCCGGATGATTTCCCTGAAATCGGAAGTAGAAGAAGACACCGGGTCGCTCGTTGCTAAATGACGCTAGCATAGCGCGCTAGTCGGCAGCATTAAATCTACACAAAAAAGCGAATTCACTTGCTCCTGAAAGGTAATAGCACAATTTTTTATTCAAGTGTTAATTTCTGCATGTATTTCACGTCCCTTTCCCAACCCCGCATATCTTCGAGCGCGAGGAATATTCGTGCGTTTCAGCCCGAAACAGACGCTCGACAGCGCGACTGGCCGAACAGACGTTATTAACAAAGACACTGAAGTGAAACCGTCATGGCTGGTGGGCACAGCGGCTTGTTGTCGGTTACATCTCCAGCAGCAGGCGTCGACCTCAATCTCACATTTAACACATTTACTGTTGCGTGGTTTTGAAAGTTGTACAATACATTGTTTAAAAAAAAAAAAAAAAAAGCGATTCGTTAATTCGAAATAGCCGATGGTGGCTAATGTTAGCCTAGAAATGAATGTTTTGAAATGCTACGATCGTGTGCCGCCGTGAAACAAGTGTTAAAACGAATGTGTTGACCAGGATTTAACTTTAATATGGAAGTGAATCAGTAAACCTGTGGATATGAATGTTTAACTGGCAGAGAGTGATCAGGTTTGGCCGGTTTACTCTCTCTCTCTCTCTCTCTCATACATGTCAATGATAAGCCACTGAGCGATCACAACGGTTATTTATAAAACTGGTTTCTCCAGCCATCATAGTTTATATGACGGTTACTTCTAATGTAACTGTTACTAATGTTGTGTTTGTGTGGGAAAGATTTAATTGTCAGATATGTATCATTCATCTTTTATTTTTTATTTTTATTACATTGAACACAGTGTAAATCAGGTACATAACATAATTCTTGCCCTTTCTCTTCATATGACTTAACAATATTGTGCTTGGTGCTGCGCTTTACTTTTGTAAATGCTGGTAAATGCATGTTTCTAGTTAACACACACTGGTGACAAATTAAATGATATATCCAAACAAATGAGCAGATTATGCCTATCAGTTGTAAATTAAAGATAGACTGAAACCCAACCAGGTCACATGAAATCGGTGTCAAATGTAGATGCCTCCAAAAAACAAGATAGACTTAAAATGAGAATAGTGTGAATCCATTAAATATCTTGGTTTTCCCCTTAATTTGTCACCCATCTATACATACAACACACACACATGCAGATGGAAGCAATATATGTTTCTCCACATGATAATTTTAAGCAGAATGATACTGTGACTATTTCTTGGTGGATGCTGGACATTCATTACCCTGTGTTTTTAAAGTTTTCAGATTTGGATCCAAGGTCCTGTGCCATTTGTCTTGAGTTCATCATTTACTACTATGATGCAAGCATCTCTGCTTTAGAGTTGTACTTTAATCTAAATTAAGACATTTGATGTGGATGGACTAAGTTTTGGATTGGGACTAGGATTAGGATCAGGACCACCTCCACAGCCCTTTGTGAAAACAAGAAGTGATCTTAAAGTCCGCAGGTGCCTCCATTCTGTGTCAGCAGTGCCACTCAAATCAACCACCATGTCAGATGGCCGGATCTATGTGGGGAACCTTCCCGTGGATGTCCAGGAGAGAGACATCGAGGATCTCTTCTACAAATATGGAAAAATCCGCGACATTGAATTGAAGAACAATAGAGGCACTATCCCTTTTGCCTTTGTTCGATTTGAAGACCCACGGTGAGTTTTTGGGATGGTCTTTGCCAAGTCGAATCACATTCCCCTTGCATCATACCTTAATTTTTGTGATATGATATCATCTCCACTGACTGCCAGCAGGGAATGGATGGAGATGGCAATTCCAGGTCAATGTCCACTAGTGCATACGCCTGTTTCAGTGTAAGGGGTTCTTTGCTCTCTTCTCATAGGGATGCGGATGATGCCGTCTATGGAAGGAATGGATATGGGTATGGAGACTCCAAACTGCGTGTTGAGTATCCTCGCTCTACTGGTGCTAAATTTGGTCCCATGGGAGGAGGAGGAGGAGGTGGTGGTGGTGGAGGAGGTGGTGGAGCAGGAGGAGGAGGTGGTGGAGCAGGAGGAGGAGGAGGAGGTGGAGCAGGAGGAGCAGGAGGAGCACCTAGGGGAAGGTTTGGACCCCCAACTCGAAGATCCGAATTCCGCGTCATAGTGACTGGTAGGTGGACGTCATGAGTCATAGCCAGATATTATTTATCTCTTTCACTGCAACCCGGAAGTCAAAGAGACTGGTAGGAAGGTGGACTTAAGTCATAGGCAGACATGTTTTTCTCTCTCTCTCTCTCTCATGGCGGATTTGAGGACAAAGGGGACTATTAGAGGACATCATGAGTCATAGGCAGATGTTTCTCTCTTTCTGTCTTCTGGCGGATTGGAGGACAAAGGGACTAGTAAAAGGACGTCATGAGTCGTAGGCATAAACATTTCTCTCTCTATGGCGGATTGGAGGACAAGGAAACTAGTAGATGACATCATGAGTCATAGGCAGATATGTTTCTCTCGCTCTATCTCATGGCGGATTGGAGGACAAAGGGACTAGTAGAGGACATCATGAATCATAAGCAGATATGTTTCTCTATCTCATGGCGGATTGGAGGACAAGGGGACTAGTAGAGGACGTCATGAGGCATAGGCAGATATGTTTCTTTCTATCTCTTGTGGCGGATTGGAGGACAAGAGGACTAGTAGAGGACATCAGGAGTCATAGGCAGATATGTTTCTCTATCTCATGGCGGATTGGAGGACAAGGGGACTAGTAGAGGACGTCATGAGGCATAGGCAGATATGTTTCTATCTCTTGTGGCGGATTGGAGGACAAGAGGACTAGTAGAGGACCTCCGGAGTCCTCCTAGGCAGATATAGTTCTCTCTCATGGCGGACTGGAAATCAAAAAGGACTAAGTGGATGAGGTCAAGTCAGCTCCTTAAGTCATGAAAAACAAAACAGTAACTCGAAACCAATCATGTTGGCTGCATAATCCCAAACACCAACTTTAGTGACTGGTAGGTGACATTTTGTCATTCTTTATGATTAATGATTTGTTAATGTACTACATTAATATTATATGTATACAAGCATGTTTATACCAGCTAGAAAAATGGGACTCTTTTGTATAAGACGAACCACACAAATAAAACGATTTTATAGTTAAGAAGTACAACACAGTGAGGGCCTGGTCTAAACACTTTGGGGTTTTCTGAAAATTTAACAGAAAACTTTAATCTGCACTAGTATATCTGCATATATAGTTAAAGTGACTGTCCACTAAGCATTTCCAACTTTTGGTTTGACATTAACTTTGGGTTTAACATTGGATTGGGGAAAAAAATTAACATGTATTTTCCGTAAGCAAAAGAGTTAAGTTAAGAGTTAAGAAAACTACAATTCCCAGAGAATTCACATCTAGCTTTTAAATATCCGTGCCTATGACTTAATAAAAGGTGTAGTTTAGCTCAAAGGGTTTATGCTTTATGCAAAAGATTAAACTTGTCCCTGCAATGATTTTGGTTTTAAAAGGGCAGGTAAATTATAACAAGTTCTTGTCCCCAACTCCCTATCACATGTATCTTTTTCTTATGTCAGGGTTACCACCAAGTGGGAGTTGGCAGGATCTGAAGGATCACATGCGCGAGGCAGGAGATGTTTGTTTTGCTGATGTGCAGCGAGACGGAGAGGGTGTCGTGGAGTTTCTCCGCAGGGAGGACATGGAGTATGCTTTACGCAGACTGGATCGGACCGAGTTCCGTTCACATCAAGTAAGTGCCGGTGATGATGAGATTTATTTGTCCTTTTTACTTATAGAAGGTTAAAGAAACCAATGTATTTTTAAAAATTCCTTTTATAGGGTGAAACTACTTACATCCGTGTCTATGAGGAGAGGGGGGAGAGAGGAGAGAGGGCGGAGAGAGGAGAGAGGGGGGAGAGGGGCACTCCCAACTGGAGTCGCTCCCGTTCCCGCTCCCGCTCCAGATCCAGAGGCCGCTATTCATCCCCCTACAACAACAGAGGATCTCCTCCTCCACGCTACCAGTCGCCTCCACGCCACGCCATGGCACGCCATAGTCCACCCCCCAGGAGGCACCCTCCACAGCACCATAGCCCACCACCACGTCATTATCGGTAGAAAGACCCGTCATTTACCGAGGAATTGGGGAAAGTGTTTTGTAATTCTACTTTTAATTTTAATTTTTTTTTACCCCAGTCCTCCTCATAGGATTCCCCAATGTTACTTCTTGCTACATACATTCCACAGTCAGGATCCCCTGAACACCATGCTCCTTCCCACAGCCTTAAAATACATTTTCCCATTTATTTGAAAAACAATCATATGTTTTGTGGAAGCAGGATTTATTTTTTCCCTCGACTTGGTGAGATAAGAGGTAATTGTATAACATTGGAAGTTTCTGATGGTGAGACTGTCAGGAACCGAAGAAGAAATGTTGTATCATCCAAAACAAATTGCACAGTTCTGCAGCTATCATTCTAAAGTTCGTATTGTTTTCTTAAAACTCTTTGTGTGTGTGACAATTCTGCAGCTTGAATTTTAAAGTTTTTTTTTTTTTTTTGCCAAACTACAAACCTGTGAAGCTGATCAACATCCTCCTTAGTTCGCCTGTTGGACCAGTGACACATTGACTGTGAGCCTCACTTGTCAGTTTCTTTTTTTAAATGAAGTGTGAAAAGCTGACTGAGGTGGCCTGTAGGTGGACTTAAATTTGTATCCATCTCAGATGGGGTTTTTTTCTTTACCAATAAAATGCAAACTTTTACTGTGATTTTTTTTCGTTCTTTCATTTCTTCCTGATGCAACTTTAATTCACCTGTGGTATTTAAATTTTGTCCAGTAAGAAATATTTGTAATGATTATTGCTCCAATAATGGCCAACCCTGGGCAGGTTACCGGTCTATCATAGGGCCAACAGAGATCATTCATACCCACATTCAGAGTCCCCAATTAAGCTGTGCAGCATGTCTGGACTGTGGGAGGAAGCTGCAGAAAAACCAACGCTGACGTAGAGAGAACAATTCTCCCTTTGTGTTTCCCCCGACAATCTTTCAGGGCCGTGGTGAAGAGATAAAATGGGAATTTTCTACACAAAAGATTTAAACCCATTGATTTCCATGTATTCCATTGCAATCACATCAGAAAGAAAAGGGTCCTGCGTGCTGAAGGGGGGGTAATTAAACCACCACATCTTTCACAGTGTGCAAGTGTGAATGAAAGTGTTTGTAGATAGATTAGAGAAACAGAAATGCTTTTCTAAGTCCGAGATATTTTGTAGGAACAGAGAACTTAAATGTAGTCGACCCTATGTCTAGAGTAACTTGTATTCTTACCTATCCCTTGAAATGAGATAGGAGATAGAAATACACACAAGGCACATGAGATGCAAAATATAATATTTTTAATTCACAATAAATCAATTATACCAGGTGACCATTTGAGAACACAGAAAAAAATAAATAAAAATTTTACTTTTATCTTTTTCATTCTCATCAGATAAAGCCCATATACTGTACAGACATGGTATTGCATTTAATAAATATGTACTAGCTTATTTTTTTTTGTACAATAAATCCATTTCTTTTTAACACACAGTAAATCCTCTGACAACAAACACAGCAATACACAAACAGCAATACTCAGGCATGTTTCTGGAGATCATATGGAGACACGTTAGCGGTGATATCGAAGCACTGGACTCGAAGCCACATGAACCACGGTGTGTTTTGGCTACTTTGCAACTGTGAGCGGCAGCGTTAAAACAAATGTGACTCGTGTCCGTTGGTGTAAACACATGGAGATAGTTGTTTTTCATCTGCTGACACTTTAACAAATCCTTCCATCAGATTCACTTCACGTGGATCTCACAGGGATTGCTCTACCAAAAAAAATCCTGTCACAATATAAAGGCTCGTTGCCATTATATGTAAAAAAAAAACTGTCAACATTTGGAATAAAGTATTAGTTGGGGTGCTGCAGATTTTTATCTTAAATTTACACACACAAAACAAAGATTATATCCATAGCTACATACCACTGATTAGCTTTCACTGAACTGACCCTTGAAATGTAAACACTTCAGGTACTTTACAAGGCTGTGGAGAGCTGAAGAACAAGCAGTTGCGGGCCGCCTGAGTAGAAACTCCTGAGTGCGGCGTTGTTTCGTCCACTCAAGCTAAGAGGGGGGGGGGCAGTAGTCAACCTGGTGACTCCTCCACAGGAATGCACTGCTTCAGATCCAATAGAGCAGCGACAACTTGACTGCCTTCTCAAATGAATAATCGAAAGGCGTCCTCTGCAGGACAAGAAATGTAACTGAGGGAGTGTGACAAATGGCCAAAGTGGCGCAGCGGCTGTCAGCCTCAGAGGAAGGAGTTTATTTTTTAATCGGTTTGAAGAAGGAGATCTTGAGGTAATAGTGAAGAGAAAATGCACAATTACTCCAGAACAGCTATCCTAAAACTTTTTGCCAGTTCGAGCAAGAAACTAGATAGAGGAGGCAAAGTAGATCTGCAGGGCAAGACAGAGGCTATGAAACTCTTTAGGGGAAGTGAAAAGGAAGCACGCTGCCTTCACTGCACGCCACCAGCTCAAAATGAACCACTCTCATGAAGCTGCAAGGAAGCACAACCTGTCTGCACTGATCCGTCTTGGCGTTAAAGCTGAATTCTCCAGCCCGAGTGAAATGCTGTTAGTCCAGCAGAAGAAAGGTACTGAACATCTGCATTAACCACTTGTGTTGATTCTGGAGAAACATTGGTCTGCACGGAAATAAAAGCTAGGATAGGTATCAAAGGATGAAGGATCATTATAGAAGCAGCACACAGTATAAGGAACAGAGGAAATGGTGCAACTCCATATGCAAAATATGTGAAATCAGTGTGCACAGAGTTTTCAGTTTCAATCTTGATATCCTGCCAGCTTGTGTGCGTCGAAGGCAAATCAGAGAAAAAGCCTCAGAAAGGCCAGCGAGTGGTGCTCAGAGACAAACCAGTGACCACACATTGCACTTGAACACAACCTAGTAGCTTCGTCTGTAGCACCTCTACTGTCCACACAACCAAACCATCGTACAATGTCAGATAATATCACTGGAAACATATTCAAGTGTATCACAAATTGTAAACGTATATGGCAGGTAGAACTTAACGGGAGAAGGGCAATGCAGTGGAGAATTTGGTCGCTGTATCCCTGCAAAAATAGTTTAAGGCAAAATAAAGAACATCCTGAAGCAGTTTCAACAAGGGTCAATCCACTAGGTGAACAACAACACTTCCAAAATAAATGTACAGGCAACACTTGCATTTCCTGAATGTGGAGAGGAGCAAGTGCAGATGAGTTGTTTTACAACTATCTTGCAACAAAGAGCAGTTTTAACGACCGATTCAAATTTTTTCAGCACTTGCAAATCATTTACACTGATTCCTTTCCTCTTGATTACAGAACTATGTGGTTGTGTCAGTATCTTGAATCGATTTAGCACAAAGAATTGTGGGAGTCGCGCATCACTTGTTTTCTATGAGAGTCTGCACCTTCTGGACCAGGTCTCGAGCCATCGTCAGGACCTGGGAGACGTCGTGTCGCTCGGCCATTTCTGAGGAGAGAGTTTGAAAATCATTTTGTCTCATAAGAGGTTAAAAACCAAAAAATATTTGCGGACCAAACCTTATTGAAAACACGCACACTGTCTTACTTGCAGTGATACTTTTATTTGCAACGTTTCGGTTCCCTACCTGTTGCCGGATGAAGGTCTAGCACCAAATCGTCTCAAATAAATATATCACTGCAAGTACGATGGTGAAAGGCCACTTACTTAAAGAGGTAAGTAATGGAACTCCTCTCTTTATACTTAATAATGAGATAATTTAAGCATGCAATGAGAAAATGTCATGCAAAATTCACATTTGTAAAAATCTTAGTCTATTTGGAAATACTTCTACATTGCATATTCGACATTTCATACATTCTACATTAAGCTGAAATAAAACCTTAACCAATTGATTTTGTTAGCTTAAACAGATTTTTGGAATTGTATATTAATCTTGTAGGATTCCATCTAAACTCTGGTAATTGTTTTTCAGCACTAATTCTACTATATTATAGCCCTTGTATTTCTTACCATTGAAGAACTTGATGATGTCCGTGAAGTCCATGTTATTCTCCAGGATGATGTCTCGATACATCTCCACAAGCGCCAGAGCGATGAAGAGCACAAAGTGCTCGGAGGACGTGTGTTTGGCCACCCAGATGGTTTCCCACACAGAGAACACATCATCGTACACCATTTCTATTTGCAAAAAAAACAGAAATAAATCAGATTTCATTCAGCATCATGTTGTGGCAAATGAGTAATGATTCATTCAGGCAGATATCATGATGCCTGCGTTTCCCATCACCTCTTTTAAAGTCCAGTAGAAACCAGCGATAGCAGAAGTAGAAGTGGGTGTAGTCTCCATTCTGCTGCATCAGTTCAAACAGCTCAGAGTCCAGGATCTGGACGTATAAAAAACAAAATGCCATCACTTTCACCCTACAGCTTGTTTGACAATGCATCTGTGCACATACATGTAAATTATACCTGGATGAGAGAACGCATGTTGGCGAAGTGAGAGTCCATGGCACGTCCGTGAGGAAAATTATGGTTCATCCTCTTCATCAGTTCAGTGAAGCAGCTGAATGCCATGACCTCTGGGAAAGGCACACACACACACACACACACACACACACACACACCGTTAACAAGTCGTTCATTTGGCCTTTAATGTGCACTTGCAAAGCTGATATTGACTGAATAAAGATTCACTGACCATTGTCCAGAATCACCAGCAGGGGCGCCAGCAGATCACACATGCCCTGGACGTAACCTATGTCCAGATGCTGCCACACGTAACTATGAAGACAGTCACAGTGTTTATTTCAGTTGGGACAAACCTTAGACGTATTTAGTCTGGCTCAGCATTTACCTGCACATGATGTTACGCAGCTTCTCCAGGTTCTCAGGGGTGAAGTAACAATATGTTCTGTCACAACGTCTGACATCTTTGTCAATGCGATGTAAGTTGATCAAGTACATATCCAGAATTTCTTGCTGCAAAAATAAAAGTGAATTCATTTATTGTTAATCTTCTAATAGAAGACGTACAGGTATGTCTAGTTGTCATATTTAATACTTACAGAATAGGTTTGTTCTTCTGAGGATTCATCGTGTTTGGCGTCTTCTACCACCTCCGCAGCCTCCGCCTCAGTGAGCACATTGTCCATCTCAGGCTCCTCCTCCGAAAGGCCCGGGTCGGTGCCCTCAGGACTGGTGTTACAAGCCGTGTCCAGATGGTGATCTAGGACGAGCCCCATCCTTTCTCGTTGTGCCGGAGACATCGGCGGTGCGGAGAGGCCTGCGAAAGGCCTGCACTTAATATGTTCAGAGGTCACATATGTTATCCCTGCAGGGATGTCCTCCATTTCCAGCGCAGAGGGAGAGTCGTCTGAATCTGCCGTGTCTGGGGACCTCCGGGAGTGGGACGTTAACGTAAGGCTCCCCCTCGACGCCGTCTGAAGAGCATTCAGCACTTGCCTGACAGGTGAATTTGAATCGGGTTTCTCAAATGGAATTTCTGCTGGTTTGTCCTTTTTGGTTTCAGCCAGGTCACAAAGTGTTGCTTCTGCTTCCTTTCTCTCCGACTCCGTGGTCTTGATTGTTTGTGATGATATTTCAGGAGGAGTTTCAGAGGACTCTGGCTTTATTTCTGCTGCAGGTGGACATAAAGGCACCACTTCCACGTCTTTGCTCTTGTGTGCTTGAAAAGTCAAGGTCTGCCCAAGTGGAGGAGCTTGGAAATATTCGTTGTGAATCTCCGTTTCTAACTTTAGAACATTGGTGTTCTCTGGTGCAGATCTTATATTCATATTTGTGTCTACTGCTTTGAAATCTTTAGATGGCTCATTTGTTGCTAAATCTTTTTCTTCTACTTCAGGTTTTTTCTCAGCCTCAGACGTCTCTTTAGACTCACTGACCTCTTTGTCTTCAACAACCTCCTTTTGTGAAACTGTCTCCATCTTTTCCATCTCTGACACCTTGTCCTTGGCAACTGGCTCCACAACATCTGTCCCTCCTGGCTGGGATCCAGCTTTGATATTCTCATTTAAGACATCAGATGCTGCAGCTGTGGAATGTGCTGTTTTAGATCCATCAGCTGACTCTGTGACAAGAGGCCTGTTTTCCAAACCTGGATTTGACAGACCTGGGGAGGAGGCGTTGAAGGAGGGAAGTTGTGGAGAGGCGGCAGTGGTGCTCGTGTTGTCCTTCACTGGACTGCAGTGCTGCACGTCTCCTTCCTCAGGCCTGGGCTCAGACGCAATCTGATCCACTGCCTCAACCGATTCGAAGACCTGGCAACCCAAGTACAGCAAAGCACATGCAATGCATTTAGGATCAAACAGCACTGAGAAAGTTAAATGGATTACGCCAGCCATTTTGAATGTGTTAGTCCATTAGTAACAAATCACATACTTTTCATTAGTACATTTCAAAAGTACAGTACGTTCCAACCCTCCAGGCAGCCTATGGTCTCATTTGTTTCATTACCTCATACAAATAAATTTGAGGTTTGAAACATGCATAAGATGTAATGTGTATTTTATCACAATGAACATTTGGTCAAAGTTCCATTAATACAATTGCAAAATATTGCTTTTAATCCCTGCCTCCTTTAACTGAGTCCACTGAAAACAACTTAGCACAATCACTGGATTGATTCTCATAATATTTGGCTTGTTCCCCAAGGATGGCAACTAGAGACTTCCCTGACCTTTCCTCTAGCACCACCTGCAGGCCAAAGGTATTTATTTTCCTGTGATATGATATTCATGGTTAAAGAAAAACACATTCATTTGATGGATCCCTGACTTCATATATTATTTGATGGATTACCATTGGATTATATTCACACATTCCTGTCACCCTATGGTTGATTCAATTTGGTGGCTCTGACTTTTCATCTAGTTTAAAACTGACTATATGTCTGTTGCAAGGAAGTTAACTCGATTTTAATCATGCTTTTGGAAATAACGGGAGGCCCATGTCTACCATCCTAAATGTCATAGATGCTCTGGAACCTGTTATCTCCAAATAAGATTTAATAATTGGACTAAAACACACAAAACACTGGGTTGCTCTATTATTAGAGCTACAGTAACTGTTATGATGTTGATGTCTACCTGTGCACTACTGCTGGAATCATTCTGTGAGCTGGCATTCTGTTGATCTGAGCTGCTGCTTAGAGACGACTGCAGTGACACACAGGAGACAAACAGCAGAAGCGTAAGACATTTAGAAATGTAATCAGAACACTATAAAATGTTTACTATCGTGTTGGGTCTGTTCTGATTTTGGTTTTCCACAACGATGCACATTTATATAAGAAATCGTCCAACTTGCATCCGTGCTGATGGTGGAGTCTCGCTGCACTGGTGCCCTTTCCACACTGGCCCCGGACGAACACCTGGCGATGGCCTCGGCGTGTTTCTCGCTCTCCCTCTGAAGGACGATGGCCTCGCAGCCCTGCCACTCCTTCATAGTCTGCTCATACATGACCCGCATCTGTTCATCGATCTGGAAGAGAAAACTTAGAATAAATATTGAATCATACACACTACAAAACTTTGACGGACCAACAGGAATAGAAATACCTCCAGCCTGGATTTCTCAGTCATGGTGAACTGGTAGTGTCCCAACAGGAAGGGCCAGACCTCTTTGCGTAGTGAAGGGGCCACGCCACCAAAATACACAAGCCTGTGTATCTCCTTCTCCTCGTAGGCCTGACCAGGATGAGATGGTTATTTATTAACTCACACTAGAATAGGACAATTTAATATAACAATGAGTACTTTTTATGGCCTGTTGCTCAATTCTTATTCTTACAGAGCTTTCTTTGAGGAACCTGTTCCAGACCTCCACAGAGAGGCCTGCCCGGGCCCCACAGGGCTCATCATGATCAACTATGGTGGTGTTCACCAGAGCAGAAAGGTGGGTGCGGACTGTTGACAGGTGACGGCAGTATGCAAGCCCTGTAGAGGAAAGATAAACATTTCATATTGAATATTAAGAGCGATTGTTTCACTGAGAACAATCATTTTGAATGAAACCCTGAGTGGTTGGTACTCACATCCATAGAAAGCGCGGGAGATTATCTGGTACTTCATGGTGTCACAGAGGAGCCTTAAGGGAGCCCTGGAAGAAACGTGGAAAATGGCAAAGTTAGTCGAGTGGAATAATCTGAATCTGGATTTGAGGCCGTCCCTGTGGAAACAATTACCTTTCTTGATTGCAGCCATTAGGCAGAGAGCCATCAGAGGAGCCATTTTGTGAGCAAGAGGAGCACGAGGACTTTCTGGGGGTTGGCTGCCACATGTTCACGCCCTGGTCCATCAGCTCTAGAGCCACTAAACAGCATAATACCCCCGATCATTACAGTTATTGCGACAATCAGCATAATAAGCAAATAAAAAACAATAAATGGGCAAAAAAAATACAAATAAATGAATCTAACTGAATCTATACCTATAGCTAATCGTATTGATCTAAACTGAAGTTGTTAAGAGTGTAAAGTATAGATGTAATCAGATGTAATCTCTCATGATAATTCAATGGCTTATCTGAGGGAGGCAGAACAGGAAGATTGAAGACACTTACTGAATTCCATCTGAATCCCAGGAAAGAGGATTCGAAACACATAATCGGTTGCTTCATCATCCTCCTTATCCGAGACAGAATCACATGAGCTGTGCGGACTCCTGTTTCGCAACTTGGGGAAAACCTTTCCCTGTGAGTGGAGAGACCACTGCATCTTAGCAAAGCACAGACTCATACAATACCACTAAAACACAGTATCACTGCATTGATTATTGAGAATGTAAGGTGCAGAAAGTATTTCACCGCGCCCACCTTTCCCCTCTGATTCCAGAGCGGCGGGTCCAGCTGTCCGTGAGGTAGCAGGCCGGTCTCCAGGCAAGTGAGAAACTGGAGGAGGTGGCCACCTTTGGGGAAATGTAGAGGGGGTCTCTGGATCCCATCCTGGCTCACCAAAACTACTGTCCCACCACTGTTCACTGGAGAGATAAACACAGACGAACAGGACAAATAACTCTTCAAGCTCCTCCGTTGGGTGAGGTAATAAAATGGGGTGTTAGTGTACCTTGCTGGTGACAGTGGAGATACACGATCTCTTCCAAACGAATTGTCATGGCGTAGTCCCAATAAACACTGAAGGAAAGATATGAAACCATTGAGTAAACTGTGTAAAAGCGAGACCTTCCTCTTATGAGACTGGGTTCTAATAGTCTTACAGACCTTTTCTCTGAGTCTAACTCCCCCACGTTTCCATTCATCAGCTGATTGGGTGTCCATTTCAGTGTCATGACATCTGCAGTTTGATGCAGAGACAGATAGCCTGGGATGGCCTCCATGTCATCTCTCTGCAGACACATATAACAGCTTGTCTGATTGCAACGCTCTTTATATAACCAGAGTTTAAATCAGCTAACAGAGGCAGCAAGTTCCCTATTATGTGAATAATGCTTTATTAATAGTCACTCTCTTAGAGCAGACACTAGATTTGTATGATTTTTCTTTTTAAATAGGAAATAAAATACACGCACCGGCTGCACCAGCACATTGTTCTTCCCAAACAGCAGCGTGGCTCTGGAGTTTTGGTGGAGCGACTCAACGTACTCCCTCACCCACATGAGAGGGCGGTCGTCCATGCTGCCGCTGGACTGTCTCTTCTGGATCTGATACAGATGAACATGTGGTCACAAGCGTTACACGTCTGATATCACACACACACAGTGGTTTATAGCTTATTGTTTCGGGGAAATCAATGAAGTTCTCCACTGTCTAACCAGGGCAGGTCGTCTGGAGGGAGAATCCTGCCGACAGTGGCCGCTGTGGATGCGGTGTCGCTGCACCAGCTCGTCAGCGGAGGGGTCCGTCCAGAAGTGGTCGGCGGTCTTGACTTTGGTGTACTCCAGCGCACAGGGTCCAACTGTAAGACAAGTTGAACTGGTTTAAAGTTATACAGATGTTGTCAAATAGGGCAGAGTAAAGGGTTGTAGTCACACCGTGTGCAGATTAGTGAGGTTTATAAATACCCAATAGAGATGCAAGAATTGGTCCATCCACTGGGTCCATCAGCATGGCTTCTCTCTCATAGAAGGCACTGCAGAATTCAAATTGAGAGACTTTAGAGCATTTTAGGATTTCAAAAGGATAACTGATTTTGTGTTTGCATATCAATACTGTCCAGGAGATCTGTAAAATAACTGCATATTATGGGATGAAAAATTTTATGTTAGAACAATTTAAATCATCTGCGATATCCGTAAAAGGAATTGTTTCTTTCAGAGAACTGTTCAAGGTAGAATGACGGTACCGAAATAGGATTATCTGAGGAGTTAATGTACTGAGGCCACAGATTTAATGATGTGTACAAATACCTGCTGTTCTCTACCAAGTACAAGATAATCTTGTCCAGCAGCTTCTCCATCAGTGCAGTTCGGATCCACAGGTGTTTCAGCGCCTGAGGAGGGAGGCTGCCAAACTTCGACTGCCGATTGCGGTCGTTACTCAGTGAGGAATTGTTCTGTTTGCTGGAAAACAGAAAATAAGCCTGACAGATGAGATGTCTGTGTAGAAGCTCATTAGTATGCAATGTGGCACACACAGTAGAAAGCAAAGGGAAAAGATAAACAAGACTAAAAGAGAAAGAATGCGTAGTCACTGGCCTCTTATTTGCAGAATGTAGATTTCACCTGTTTTCTATGATCTGCTCCAGCTCCTGGACCTTGTGGCAGAGATCTTCAGCAGGTGAAAAGCTTTTTGCCACCTTCATAAAAAGTGCTGCAACCTTGTTACTGCACAGCAGGCCTGCAATACGGCGTTTCAGCCCATGAAGCATGCAGGACTCCACCACAGCTGCACACAAACACACAGAGTATTAGTATATTCATTTGGCACCCATTTTGGGGTTTCGATTTTTTTTAACATTTCAGTTCATGCATTTGAGGTGAGATATGTATTTTATTTGGCATGAGCACACTATCATTTGCTCTCTGTGAAAACCTCACACCTTTATAGTTTCTACAAAAAAAACAAACAGGTGAGAGGGAAGCACAGGTGGCACAAGTAGAAATAGACTCGAATCTGTCCGACACTGACTACTGTTGCTAGGATATGAGGGATGTGAATCACACATGCATCACTCCTGGTTAGTATCAACACCTTTGAAGGGTGTTCTACTTTAATGCAGTGCATCTTATCCACTCTATTAAATATAAACACACATGGCTTATAACATTATGAACATTAGAAAAACATTAGAATAAAATGTTAGGATTTACATGGCTTGAATTGAACAGAATGTAAAGGAGCATTTTGCACAGTGGGGATGAACACGTGGGAGTTGACAGTCATGTCAACCATCAGTCTGTGCTGTGCATGTGTGACCAATACTGTGACCTCCGCTATCAGATACAGTATGTTCTGTGCAATAATCTCAGAAATTAGCACTAATAGACTGAACTATTTTAGGGGGGAAGACTATTTTCTCTACGATGCACGAAACAAAATTATTCCACAAAATTCTCAATATCTCTAATATTTATATATATAATAAATGACTTAGTGTGCAGTGAAATCACGATAGATTTAATAGAGAAACTCATTTACCACAGAAAGATATGATGTGGCTGCTGTCCATATGCACAAACTTCCTTGTTACTGCCTCCTCCATGATTTGTTTCACCTACGAGAGAAGGGTACATGGTGAGACAAGACTTAGTCTGTCTGACATGAGAGTAAATATGATGCAAGAGGCAATGATGAAGTAGCAAGACAACATCCTCCCTTCAGTATCTTCCTGCGCAACCATCAGCAAACACAGTTTTCTGGAGGGAGGAGGGTAAATCCAGCAGTTTACGTCAATAAGGTCGGAAAACCCTCAAGAATCGTCACTATTGAAGCCTCAGATGTCTATATGCAGATCTTTAGACTTCCTCCAATGGATCTTGTTTACGTCGCAGTAGGAGATCCCCCTTCCATGTTAATATACACATCTTAATAGCATGTTTATAAGGCAGGTACCTCAAAGACAATATAACCCTGATGACGCTTGTTTTCTCAGACCTGATAAAACTCCCACAGAGCCACAGAAGACAATATATATGCTGCTTTTACAGGCTGAGGAAATGCTCCCTTATATGACTTTGATGTGTAAAATCAGCGGAGTGCCCCTGTAAGTTAACTCAGCGTAACCATATTGAGTAGTCAATTATTCACCTTCATAATATATTAACTTTAAAAAATAATTTCTGTCATTATATTCGGTCAAAACATTCATTGGGAGTGCAGCAAGTATGAATATGCTATATTATGAAGGGCTGACATAATAACTAGGCTTTTCTGTGTTCTGAAAAGGAACCCACTCTATTATTTATGTTTCCTACAAGCAGTTATTATTATAATAATAATAATTATTTGTAAAGCTGACTGAATCTGACATGATATGCAGTGCTGTGTACCCACAGAACGAGGGAATAATGTACTGAAACTGTCCAGTCATGGAACAAGATGGGATTTTACTGCCTTATTTAAAAATGTATGTATTGTATGTAAAGCTATACTGCAGACGAGAGGCACACAGAAGGAGCACAGGATTATGTATGTGTCTGTCTGCAACATCTGCTTTGTAAAACACCTATAACACGATGATCTGGACATTTCAAAACAAAACCCATCGTTCCAATTCAACGCATGGATTTCAAACCCACAGCTCGCAGCCTTGCCCCTCCTTGCTGCAGGATCTGGTACCAGAGACATGGATGTTTGAGAGGCAATGAGTCACAGGTGAGGGGGAGCACGGGCACGATGAGCCCTGAAGTGCCGGGGCTTTTCTCAGCAATGAATAAAACATCCTGTTTTTCTCTCCCCGGGGAGTCGTGGAGTCACCGAGCAGTTCGGAAGGGTCTGCAGTGTGCTCCCTTCCAATTCCTGTGCAGATTCATAATCCAAATGGTTCCTCGCTGAGCAACACATCACCCGGCTTTGGTTGGAGTGTTTTGCATTTAATGGTTGATGGAGCACAGACATAATAGAGATGTGCCAAGGTCACACCTTTAAGTTGTGAAGAATAAGATGGTGTGTTACAGAAAGGCCAGTTTAACCCCAGAGAGAGAGAGAGAGAGAGAGAGAGAGAGAGAGAGAGAGAGAGACTACTGCAGGATATGAAAAATAATCTGGTTTTGCATGGATGGGAGCAAATTAACCTGCAGGTGCATTGGTGGTCCCCACCACTCCTGATATAACATCATCAACACCACCACCATCATCATCATCACTATTATCGTCATCATCACCCCCAGCATCATCGTCATCATCATCTTACACCAGCAATCCCCAGGATATAAAACCACAGCCATCTTACATGCATCCACCGTCATTATGGTGTCAAATAAATGATAATTTCTTTATGATAAACAGGCCCGTGTGGCGTAGTCGTGGCTCACAGCCCATAGAACCACACACACACACACACACACACACACACACACACACACACACACACACACACACACACAAATCTACACATGCACACACACGCACACACACGCACACATGCACACATGCAACGAGGAAATCAGAGGAAAAAAGATAAATGAATGCATCGAACCTCTTTCTTCACATTGCGCAGCAGTTTCTGGCGCGTCTCGGCCTCTGTCACGGGAGAAAACATCATGATTAAACCGATCAGATGCTGAGGCTGTGTCGGAAATGAACGATGACAGGCTCACGACGACAGGGGGAAAATAATAACAGCGGTACCTCCCATCGCTTCCCCGGGGCAGGATGCGGCGGCTGACACGCACGGCTTCTCGGGTGGATGTCCAGAAAACGAGCAGGAGGACGCACAGCCGCGGGTCTGTGAGGTGGAGAGGAGCCGAGATGTGCGATGTGTTCTCATTAAACCTATCTGCTACCTCTCAGTGAACCAACACCCCTTTAAAGTCACAGTAGCCTGTACAATAACCCTGACAACACATATACACTCACTCAAGATATCAGAAATGTCCCTGAAACTGTAAATACCGTTAGTTTTTGGTTTCTTGTCATTTGTTCCTGAACATTTTCTGAGCCTGGTTAGTATTTCCTCTCATGTGCAGAACACATGGATGAAGATAAAGAGCCTCTGGTCAATTTAATCAAAATCTCATTAGATTAATCATCACAATTAGACTCCTGACAGAAGTAATGCATTAACATACAAACAGTCCTATTCATCTTCAATCATAATAAACAGACTATAAAGTGGTGTTCATCCCTAATTTGCTTCATTTTTGAAATTTAATTGACTGCAGATCTCGCACAACCTGCTTTGGCGATACAACATATTATTGTAATTATGCTCTAGGCTCGTTTTTTATGTCTTCTTGAGAATACTGTGGAGTTTTGGATGACGTGTTGGTTCAAGTCTTTGAGGCCTCAGCTTGTGGTCTCATATACATTTAACGACAGCAAGTTTCGCCCATGGCATACACTTTATATGCTTTAAATGACATATGGCATACTATTTATGCTATAAATGGCATATATTCTCTATATGGATTATATATGCCACACTGTAGATGCTCTAAATGGCATGTGCCACAATTTATTTGCTCTATGTGACATATGCCGTACTGTATACGTTAAAAAACATGTGCCATACTGTATATGCTTTAAATGGCATATGCCACAATATATTTGCTCTGTTAGACATATGTTGTTGAATAGTTTAATCTTATGCAACATTTTTTCTAAGATTATCATATGCAGCTAAATGTCATAGAGTAAAACATCTATGTGATAAGAACTACCTCCAATCTTTGAGAAAAAACTATTTAATTAGTACTTTTACTTTTTAGCTTGGACCAGGTCCCATCTGTTAACGTGGAGGAAGTGGGATAGATGACCTGTACTGTAGCCAGCCACCAGGTGGTGATAGAGACGCTTTGGGTTCACTCTATGATAGATAGATAGATAGATAGATAGAGAGAGAGAGAGAGAGAGAGAGAGAGAGAGATAGATACTTTATTGATCCCAAGGAACATTTGTTATAATAAAGTAGCACAAAATTGTAATACTCAAGGTAAGTACATCAACTGCACTTAAGTAGGCTACATCACTCAAATACTTAAAAGTAAAGTTTAATGTACAACTTCTTATTGTTATGAGAGACATCATTAACACATGTGATCTCTCATCAGGTCCTTGGTGGTGTTGAGTTTGAACGATGTGGGCTTGTGTAATATGAAGGGGGGTGGGGGCAAGGAAGCAGGGAAGGAAGCAGACGAGGAGGCGGTGTGAGTGTTGGGACGGGACACCGCTTTGTTCGGCAGTAGGGGAGGGGAGACCGACACTGTGGCTCTGCTAGGAGCGTTAGATCCGATCTGCTGGGGCGGACGACCCTGTCTCATCTCTACCCGGCTGTGGTTTGAACGCGCGGCTCAGACATTCGCCTTCCTCGCCCGGACTCTGAGGATCTCCGTCCAGGGATGTCAAAGCGGGTCCGAAGCAGGGAGGTCTGCGCTGATTGCAGCGCTCCGGGTAGGGATGGCACACACAGCTAGCTTCTAACGTTAGCTGCCTGGCTAACCACAGCTAGCCCCGACTACAACTCAACGTCCAGTTAGCTAATAGCCTGGTTAACGTTACCGAAACGCACTGCAGTCAATTAGCGGTTTGCTAGCTACGTGGCTAATTGTGGCTAAGTGTGTATGGCTTCTCGTGGGAACGTTTGTTGTCGCGTTTGTGTTGTCACAACAAGTTGAAACTCTTAACCTGTAATATCTGCTATGTTGTCTAATTAACGTTGGGTTAGCTCAATTAGCTAGTTTGCTAACTCACCCACATCTGTTTTGCATCTGTGACTGATCATATCTTGGATATGGGGAAGCGAAGCTGGTGGGTGTTTATCTGTGGCTGTCAGTTAGCATACATCATCGTCTGGGTGGAGTTCAGGAAATATCAAGATGCTTTAGTTTATTGTTGTGTTTATCATCAGTATTTACACTGAGGCGTTAAAGGTTCAGTTTGTAGAATTTAGTGACATCTAGTGGTGAAGTTGCATGTTGCAGCTGAATACCCTCACCCTCCCTTTCCAAACATGAAAGAGAACCTGTGGTAGCCTTTTAGTTGTCATAGAAACTCAAAAGGTGTTAAGTTTGTCCAGTCTGGGCTACTTTAAAAAACGTGGCTGCCTCCGTAGAGAGGACCCGCTCCCGGTGTAAAGATAAAGTATTTAAATATAAAGGGCCCATTCTAGGGTAAAAGAAAATTATTTTATATTCAATTTCACCTAATTCTTACACAGTGAACCTTTTAACTAAAACATCTCGCATCTTCATCCAGAGCCACGCTGGGCCTCCGTTAACAGGGGTGTGTTGATCTGCGATGAGTGCTGCAGCATCCATCGAGGTCTGGGGCGACACAGCTCCCAAGTCCGACACCTCACCCACTCTCCGTGGCCACCGTCCCAGTTACAGGTGAGGAGACACGGACTCAACTCACACACACACTCAACATCACGATGCAAATGGGTAGAAACATTTATCATTTATAATATCCAATAATATCCAAGTGCTAAAAACAGGTCAACTGGACTTGGTTGAGTATCTGGAAGACGTTTCATGTCTCATCCAAAGGGGTTGTTCAGTTCTTCAGTATTTTATAATAATAGTGACGTGCAATGTAGATGTTACACAACCAGTGAGGCACTGGGGCTAATGTAATAATAACTCATGTGATCTGTTTTGTGGTTTCCATGTTTTAGATGGTGCAGACGCTGTACGGCAATGGAGCTAATTCCATATGGGAGCATAGCCTTCTGGACCCTTCCTCCTCAGTGAGTGGGAAGCGTAAAGCAAATCCCCAGGACAGAGTTCAGTAAGTGCTTTTAAGGATTTTGAAGTGTCAGTCCTGATTTGGGCATGCTTGTTTGCACTTTGAGATGAATAATTGGCCCTCTGTGCCATGAACATGACTCATGGCCAGTCCGTCAGTCCACAGTGACTTGAAGAAGTTAAGGAGGTTTGATCTGTTGACGTTCAGATCGGGAAATACACAACAAAATGAACCAGAATGGCAGTCAGTAGAGTGCCATGCCTGTGGCAAGGCCCCAGCACTTATGAAACCACTTGAAATTCACTACATCCAGATTTTTATTTGGATTTGGAGCAAATTACACACACTCATGAATATCTGTCCCTTATACATGCCTGTTCTT
The DNA here is from genome assembly GCF_022539355.2 of Hippoglossus stenolepis. Classification (NCBI taxonomy): domain Eukaryota; kingdom Metazoa; phylum Chordata; class Actinopteri; order Pleuronectiformes; family Pleuronectidae; genus Hippoglossus; species Hippoglossus stenolepis. The sequence goes on from NC_061500.1 coordinate 9,151,009, forward strand.
TTTTTAATGGTTCAATGAAAGTGTTGAAAAATGCCCTATATCAGTGTTAAAGAAAGAAACCCCATCCTTCCACGTAGTTTGGTGTAAATCTGTTAAGTGTTTTTTGTGTAATCCTGCTAACAAACCAACGCAAATGAAAACATAACCTACTTGATAGACGGAATGATCAGTTTTGATGCAATAGGGGTAATATCCTAATCGTGTCAACCAAATGGAATCAATTTGGTAATTTGGTTGATTGACTGAATGACGATGCAAACAAGTACTTTTAAAGCGTTTATGCAGCTTTTAACTCTCAGAATGTACTGTAGCCTTAGAAGACAATAAAAAATCCATAAGGCTGAGTTGTTATGAAGTCATCCACTGCCAAGTATAAACACTGTGTCGGTACTGTGTCTGGCTGATGGAGTAAAGATAAATAGTCGGCCACATATAAACACAACCATGCCAGAGCAAATGCATTCAGTCACCAGACAGATGCAGACAGAGAGTTTGCAGGGCAGCAAGCAGGAGGCGGCTATCCTCTATCTCAAATACAATGTTCAAGATAAATGCTATTTTATCTACTGCATTGATAAAAGAAACTTTCCCAGGGTACAAAGAGTCTTTAGAGGAACTAAACCTGTGTTTCAACTGGAGGCAACAGGACCAAAATGAGTTCCTTTAGGAAAGCTCCAGTCTATTTATTCTGAGGGTTCAGGAACTGTTAGTGTGGAGTTTGCTAATTGGACAACACCGACTCTGCAGCTGCTTCAACTTCTGTACTGATTCAGTCACAAAACAAGGAAGTATTCTGCAATTGATGAAATTTACTTAGGTTTTTTTACTTTAAAAAGAAAGTTACATTTTGTTGTTAGCTTCCCCATCCGTTTGCTGTAGTATACTGTACTTTACTCTATTTGTACACGGCTATAGTTGCTCACATGACAGTGAGAATAGAGTTTTAGATGTGAATTTGCAACTCTAATCTTAAAAGCTGTCTTCCTTTTAGAATCCTGTGTTGTGGTATGTCAGAATGTGGAATTGAGGACATCCTTTTTTGAAAGAAATGTGTTCTATGTTGTTTATCTTAGATAAATATGTGTGATTGCTTCTGTGATATGGTCGTCAATCATGGACCGTATTTTCAATGTTCTTGGTTTTGATATATGAGCATCTGTTGTTGTTTTCAGTCCCAACAAGACAGAGTTCATCAAGGCCAAATATCAAATGCTGGCGTATGTCCATAAAATGCCTTGTCGGGAGGATGATAGTGTTACCGCAAAAGACCTCAGCAAGGTGAGAAATAAATCTGTTGTTTCTTCTTTATTCAACAACATTTAAGTGATGTGAGACTAACCCAACATGCAAATAAGCTTTTAGGGAACAGTAAACCCAATGGTGATGTGTTAAACGGCTGCATATTACTCCAATGATTGACCACAGCAGAGGAAGTGCCTTTTTCATTTTTAGTCTTTGATACCGGAGCACTCTTGTAATTTCATAAGTGACGTGGTCTTTTTACATATCGATTCTTAAAATTTAGTGCTGCTCTGTCATGGTGCTACTCACATTTTTTGGAACTTGTCATGCTTTTGCTGTAACTAGACAGCCTGTCTGACCTCAACTCTTGGAGCAGCTGCCACTATTTCACACTTCATTGGATTTGCGTACTGAATTCATAATTTCCACTCAATACAAATAATTTACAAAGGTTACAAAGGTTTTTGTATATGAATATTATTCATATACAAAAACTGTTTTAACGAGTAAAGTTTATGAACATATCAAATAAATGTTTATGGCTGTTTTTGAATTTAAACGTATACATTTTTATAATATTTTGTATATCTTATATGTCTCTTTTATAGATATATAAGATAATATATATATAGATGGTGAATACTGTAATATAGATAGTGAATACTTGTTTTATATATTTCCAGCAGCATTATGTGTATTTATTGCATATATTTCCAGCTGGATCATATCAATCAGTTCTTTGCAGATGTCTTGAGTGTAGCCAACCCTGTTTGTGTTCACCATCAAATCAAAGCAAACCTCCTGTCGACCTCTTTTCAGCAACTACACTCCAGTGTTCGGACTGGAAACCTGGAGACCTGCCTTAGGCTCTTATCTCTGGGAGCACAGGCCAACTTCTTCCATCCAGTAAGTCTAGAAGAATATAAACGGGGGAAAAAATGTTTTTGTAAGTTGACATCATATTAATCCTTCATCATTACATTGTTTTTGGAATCACAGGAGAAGGGAAACACCCCACTACACATAGCAGCAAAAGCAGGTCAGGTGTTGCAAGCAGAGCTGTTGGCAGTTTATGGAGCTGATCCCGGAGCTCTGGACTCCAGCGGAAAGACCCCCATTGATTATGCAAGGTAAAAAATTGGTCTACATTTTCCGTTTAACATTTTATTAATGGTATAAGCATTGTAAAGTCTAAACAACACTATATAATGCTTTTAACATATAAAAGTTTATAAGAAGTCACAATATGGAACTAATTATTTCCAGGCCTTGAATTGTATTGTAATTCATAGTTAAGTACATGGGCTACTTCTGTCTCCTATTTGTTTCTAGCTCTGTAATCAGAGCTCAGTGCTGGTTCCACAGAAAAGATCTAGTTCAAATGAACTAGAACTATGTTTCTGTGTATGTTAACATTTGCTGTGGTTAACATGATTTAGATGGTAGTGTAGCTTGAAGCTCCACTGAATCACATGTGGCCCAACTCACTGGTGACTGTGCTACAGGAAATGACACACATCCTTTGGAGATTTAAACAAGTGAAAAAAACCGATGTGTTTATAATGTGTACTATGTATAAACTGACGTGTCAATGACGATATTGCACATTTTCAATAAAGGAAAAATTAACCGTTAGAAACAGGAAATAACACAGTTGCCGGCTGAAATGGCTACAATATTTAGCAAGCTTTGCACTACAATGAACACTAGACAGGCCCAGTGGGATTTTGTCAGTGTCTAATTCAATAAGGGTATGACTAATGGAGACGGGAGAGGAAGGAACGATTCTTTAGTAAAGTATGCTAGCTGAGTCAGCTCAGAAGTTAAAAACAAAGACTTGGAAATAAAATAGGAAGACGGAAAATAAAAGATACTTCAGCTGATGGTAATGTGTCACGTCACATTGTACAAATAATTTAAAGTCAGAGTCAAAATTGTATACTTTATTGGCATAGCAGAGACTTAGTGGTGTGTTCTCCCTCTGTCATCATGGCCAGCCGACACTCGTAGACGTTCTGTAATCATATGCTCGATATTACTATGTATTACTTGGAGCTACCAAACCACCTTTGTACCCTAATTGAGAAACATACTGTATTTTTCTGTGACCTTCATAGACAGATATAATAGTTTAAAAGTATATCTCCTGAGGTATTCTTCAGCCTCAGTATTTCTGAAATATGACCTTTTTGTTATTCCTAATCTGTGCAGACAAGCTGGGCACCAGGAGCTGGCAGAGCGGCTTGTGGAGATCCAGTATGAACTCACTGACCGGTTAACATTTTACCTTTGTGGTAGAAGACCGGGTAAGTACAGTATGTACATTATGCATGACTGTATGGCATTCGAGAGCAAACATCTGTGCTAATGACTCTGTCATCCCCTTGTTTTGTCGTAGATCACAGAAATGGGCAACACTTCATCATTCCTCAGATGGCAGACAGGTAAGAGCTATGATCCAATTTGAAACATCTATTATTTATAAAAGTTGGGATGTTGTAAAGCACAGAAATCAATACCAAGTGATATTATCATCTCCAACAGCCCCCTAGCGGCTAGTTAATACAATATAGTTTACTTTTAATTGTATATTATAGACAGCATGATAGTCATTCACAATATAATTACAATCCTATTTCTCCTGTGCTGCATTGGATGGATAAGAAATAAGTAAGTATGTCTGTTACTTTTGCCTTTTGTTTCTTTTTCTTTGTTTGCAGGAAAATAATTATTTATGTTTTTTTTTTTGTTCAAAGCAGTCTGGATTTGTCGGAGTTTGCAAAAGCTGCAAAGAAGAAGCTGCAGTCGGTGAGACAATCTTACTTTGATTAGTTTCCTGGCGGTTCCAAAGTGTAATCTCTCTTTTTCACTGACTCTTCAGTTGCTCTAAAACTGAAGCAGGAATTCTGCTTTATTTTGTTATAGCTAAGTAACCATCAGTTTGAAGAACTTGCCATGGATGTTTATGATGAAGTCGACAGGAGGGAAACAGATGCCGGTAAGATTGTAAGAATTGGAAATCGTGTATGTAACACTTTGTATGCATGTGTTTTTAATTGCTAGTATAATGTTTCTTTTTCAGTGTGGTTGGTCACTCAGAACCACAGCACACTTGTAACCGACACCACGGTTGTACCTTTTCTGCCGGTCAACCCAGAGTACTCATCTACCAGAAACCAGGTAAGCATGTGTTGCCTCTTAGTCAAACTTTAATTTGAAGTCTGCCCTGTGTTCTCTTTTTTATGTTTTGAAACACTTGTTTGTTTTTTCAGGGTCGCCAAAAATTGGCAAGGTTCAGTGCTCATGAATTTGCCACCCTGGTGATCGATATCCTAACTGATGCTAAACGGCGGCAGTGGGGTAATTCCTGTGACAGTCCCAAAGGTAGAATATTTCCCTACTCTGTACTTTTGTTTGGATTTTATTATTGTTTATTGCAGTAAGTGTACTTGTTGTTTGGTAAGTACTTATTTGCAGAAAGTCAGTAAATGTGAACCATCTTAGCTGTTTTAATGGGCTACAATTGTGGACCATGTGTGCGGATGTAAATGTGGAAAAGCTGCATTAAAAAAACGTTTGCATTCTGCAAATTATCGAGAACCACATCACAGCCTGTTTTCTTTCGGGTGTTTACTCAAAGACAAAAGATTGTTGGTATATTAAAGACGAGTGAGTCCTGATTTCTGGATTCAGTTAAAATAAAATTAGTTCCTTTGCCGTTTAAATTAGACAGCTGCCTTTAGCTAGCAGGGTTTGTTTTAATCATCAATCTTTTGATCTGGTGGTCTTTCTTCAGAGAATGTGGAGCTGATCCTTCAGGGAATAGACAGTCGCCACAACAGTGATAGCCAGGACAATGATCAGCCAGATTACGACAGTGTTGCATCAGACGAGGATCCAGTACACGAGGCCACTTGTGGGGACAGCTGCAACGATGGAAGGACCAAGGTTAATGTTTGTGGGACCCGGCTTCAATTTCAGATATTTAAACACATCATGTTGCTTTACTGTTAAATTCATGCGGTCCAATGTCACATGATGTCCTGCAGAGCTCGGAGTCGTCGGACCTCTCTGATGGACCAATCACAGTGCAGGAATTCATGGAGGTGAAGAGCGCCCTCACTGCGTCAGAAGCCAAAATACAGCAGCTTCTCAAAGTCAACTGTCACCTCAGTGAAGAGCTGCGGTCGATGCAGAGCAAGGTTGGTGAATCCACATCTAATTAATAATCAAAGTTTACAGGGGATTTCCAATTTTTAATCAGATGGAAGTACATAATAATTTTCTTTTTTAAAGTCTATAATAACAGGTCGGTTGAATAGTATTTATGATATTTACATCCTTTCTGATTCTCAATGCTCACTTCCAGTTGCATTAGGATTATCACTGATATGCCTTTTGTGACTCTATTACAAAGGCTTATTATTGATCACATCGCTGTATTCATTTCACCCGCATCTGCTTTGTGACTCTCAAACAGTCTTGTGTTGCGTGTGCAGAATCCTCCTTTGTGTTACCAGAGACATTAAGTTATTTGATATCCTATGTAGGAATCACAATATGTATGTATGTATGTATGTATGTGTGTGTGTGTGTGTGTTGCCAGGAAGACTAGAATTCTACATGAAATATAAAATTCAATAGGGATTCTACACCACGAGAGAAAATGGATGCTGTGTTTCAGAAGGAGTGGAATTCCTGTGGCGATAATTAACTATCACCACAGGAATCTGCTATGCTGCGCAGTTTAACAGCCAAACAGGATTTAGTGTAATAGTTCTTTGTGATCTGAAACGGAGGATTCATACAGAGCCTCAAGTCAGATGACAGAAGTATTTATTCACAAAACACAGCTTTACAGAGAATATTATGATCTTCTATCGCAAATCTGCAGAAGCATCAAATAGCCACAAGTCACAAACCACTTACATGTGATCATTAGTCTTGACGTGTGGGTGAATCACTAGATCTATCAGCTTGGCACTCACCAAAATGTAAATGATCTGGGTCCACAACTGTTATAATTTTTAAGTATCAAGTATTTTGTATTCTACTAGCTTCCTTATTGCTTAATATGACTCACCAGTAGATTTCCATATCAGCCACAGTGTTATAAATTCAGATCTGCACATAGTTTCAGTTTTTTTTTGGCAAGGTTTTGAGGAGCCTCCCCATTCTTTGCAAAATTTTCCACCCACCACCACTTAAAGACATTGTTGAAACTATCCTGGTTATTCAGCAAAAACATAACCAGGGTGTGGGCAGTTTTTTTCATTTTTTTTTTCAATCATTCTCATTTCATTCACTTGGACCCAATCAAAATGAGGCTTTGTCACTTACGCACTCATTTCTCAATATGGCAGCATTTCATTCTGTTTTCCTCAATGGCTCAATGTTTCACACTTTATCTCCACACTTGACTGAGAGACAGTGTACTGACAATGACAGTGTGCTGCCTCCTGCTGGTTTATTTTGTCCTTAACGTCTCTGCTCTTCTCTGGTGACACAGATTGATCTTATTTCATTTCCAAACATAACAGCTAATTTTTTGAAATCTCCCTTATAAATATTGCATATTCTAAGACAAATGAAAAAGACAAAAGCTCTGTTAAGAACTACAGGTAACAGTATTCATTATTTTATGTTAGACTGGGAATATTCAGCTCTTTACCTTATCGGATATAATATAAACTGATATCCGAAATATATATTCTGTACCTTTTTTATATGATAATATTCATTACTAGAATACCACTCAGTAGATAGAATACCTCAGACAAGGCCCAACAATCCACTTCAATCAGGCCACACCAAATTGTGTATACTCATCAGTCCCCTGAATGTGCCTGATTTCTTTTCATCAAGATCCTTGAATTATTCCTTGGTAAATTGGTGAAAATATCAAAATACACAATGTTATAAACAGGATAAAATAAATTGTGTGGATCTCCCCATTTTTGGGATCTGTGCCTCAAACGTAATGACTTCTTTCTTGGCCCATGTCCCATCATCCTTCCACTGAGCTTTGTAGAAATCCATCTAGTAGCTTTTGAGTAATCCTGCTGACAAACAAACAAACCAACCAACAATCAAACAAATGGACAGGAGCCAAAACATAACCCCCTTGTTAGAGGTAATAATATTGACAGGAAGCTGAGCAAGTCATGTTTCTTATCTACCGTTTTGAAAGGAGCTCTGAAATGCTGTTGATGTAAATAAGGGCGACCACTGGTGCAGCAGTTTCTCGGTGGGGTCAAACTTCAGTTGTAGCTGTCAACACACAGTGTCAGCATTTCATTTGTCAAAGAAACAAACCTTCTGTTGTGAGGAAAACTTTGAAGGGAAACTAAAAACAAAACAGAGGTGAAGATGAACCCCCCCATTGAATTATTTCTTTTCTCCTGGAGGCTTTGCTGCATTCTACTCTATTATTGATGTCTGGCCGAGCTTTTGTAAGGAGATCGGCCCCCCCAGCTAAAGTTGCATTGAAAGGTATTTTGTTCTCTACAGTTGAGCACCCTGCAGACTGAAAACACAACCCTGCGATGGCAGACCCCCAGCGGACAGCAAAACACCCAGGGGCCCCTTGGTCGACACCCACCCCGCGGGGGTCGCGCCATGTCGATGTATGAGACAGGATCTAATCCGAAGCACTTCTCCCACCGAGCCGAAACAGCCAAGCACGAGGATGGAGTCGTTTTACAACCTTTCCCAACCAATGTAAGCACAGAGGCACCAATGATCCTGCTGGATTTGTCCTCACAAGACAAAATAATGATGCCTGGCTTGGGGCTGGTGTTGGTTATTCATTCGTTCATTCAATCATTCAATCATTCATTACATCTCAATAGAGTATGCTCAACTTGGTTTGACCCCTTTCCAGATTGGGAGGGGTCCTTTGGGGACGGCTGCGTCCTCCCTCCCTACCTTCCCCTCCTCCCTGTCCTGGTCGAGGGACGAGAGATCTCGAAGGGTTAAGTACCAGAGTTCCCCTCGGTTTAGAGGCAGCCCCAGGGGACAGTGAAAACCGTCCCCCTGCTTGACCCCACAGTCTTCTCTCTCCTGACCTGTGTCTTTTTGAACTGCTTTTTATCAGCATCGCGTGCCTGCATGCACCACAGTGCCTCTGCTGCCATTCAGTTACCAGCTTTCTCTCTACGCTGAACCTCCACCTGAGCCGCTGTTTGAATGATCCGACAGGAGCGTTCAATATCCAAGAAAGACAAATGAAATGGCTCATCACAACGCGCTTATTAGCCATAACCACTGATAAGAGAACACACGGTTTACATTGGGATTTCATTGCATCTACTAATTGCATCCCCTGCCGTATGCACTGTTATATCACAATGACATTGTTGTGTGTTTCCTCTTTTTTCTCTTTATCTGCTTAAAAACAAAATGTCTGAAGGTGTGATTATGGCTTTGTTTTCAGAAATGCATGATTCTGACTTGTGCTCACAGTAGCTCCTGTGATAACTCTCTGCCAATCATATACACTACATACTATGTATATATTATGATGCTAATCCCCCGATTTCTCTGCAGGGCTGTAGTTTAGAGGGACGGAGCACCATGCTGGAGAGTGACAACGACACTACACCCAACCACTCTGAAATGGAGGAGATTGGGTAAAGGCCTTTTTAAGTACATTCTTTACCTTCCAGTCTAAAGTGACAATGACTTCAGGACTCATGCAGGATTAACTGAATTAACGTGCTGTTCAGAGAAGACAAAGAGATGGAATTAGAAATGTCGGCAATTAAGTCTAAAATTAAATAAGTGGGGAAAATGTTTCTTGCTTCTGGTGCTACAGATTCAATTATCATTGTAGCAAAAGCTTCCATATTTTAAAGTCACATGGGTAGTCATTTTAGTTTGGGTAGATTTTTTAAAAGATACCTTTATTGGTACGAGTTAACAAATTGAATCAGTTGGTTTTGGCTCTGAATTGTGACAGCCAGCCTCAAATTGAATTGAATTTAAATAAAATCACACTTGTTATAGACTGGATTATCATCTGCAATTTACATCTTTCCCCCCCAAAGCTGGATAAACCAATGCATTGCAGTGCTTGGCGCAGAGAGCAGTGATAAATGCATTTTCTTCTTTTGCATTTCTAGAAGTCCTCCTTCAGCCTCTGATACGATGGAGTCGGAGGCGGAGGGTGAGGAAGATGCCACCCTGCCGTGCACAGAGGACGTCATCTGTAAGACAGAGCAGATCACCAAGAACATACAGGAGCTTCTCAGGGCTGCTCAGGAGACTAAACATGAAAGGTACTTTGTGATTATGTATAATTAATAAACATAAAACGTTTTAGTCTAAAACATCAAGTATATTCCAAGTTAAGATCAACAGAGCCCGGTGTTTTTGTAAATGCTGTAATCTCTGATTCAGCTTCTTCTAGGTCAGTGGTTCTCAATAGTCCTCCTCTGAGCCCAGGGCCCTGCTGGTTTTCGTTCAGTCTAGCTGGCTAACTGGTAACTGATTATCATGGTGAATGAACTCAGTCGCTTAATATATAAAACCAGCAACGCTCTGGTTCCAGAGACTTTGATTCACTGGTTCTGAGCCTTGTAGACCGGCCTCTGTCCCGGTGTCCTAGAAACTCTCCATCTGCTGGGGCAGCAGGCCGTGTCATTTAATGCAGCTGACAGGAAACAAACATCACATGAGCGTGTTCCCCTGTGACCTGCAAAATCCCCCACGACTTACTTTGGTTACTGTGGTTTCCTGTATTCGTTCATGTGTTAATATTGTGCATCTTTACTGTTAGACACTACTGCTCTTCATTTTCCTCTGAGAATTTTAACCATTTTTGTCATGTACATTTTTTAATATATGGAGATGAACAGTGTATCATCAGGTTAAAGCTCTCGGTGTTAATATGATGTTGTGAAGAGTATTTCTTTCTAGTATGTCGCTGGTCTAATGAAGGCTTTCACTGCTTCATTATTTCCTTGTGTGCATTCGTTGGCATAACAAGCAGTCAAATCCCATTACCTAGGACTACTGTAAGAGGTGTAAACAACTGTAAATAACATGTGAATGAAATGTGCGGCGTTAAAAAGTTATTCATTGTTGCTTCAAGGAATTTGACCTCAGACTGTTTTGTTTGAGTGCTCTTGACAGGGGAATGTTTGCGGTGGCACACGAGCGGTTGATCAACCTTTTTGTCTCCCACCCACACCAGCTTTCTGCCCTGCTCTGAGAAGATCTGCGTGGCCGTGAAGGAGATGGCCGCCCTGTTTCCCAAGGTAAGATGACTCCCACCAACAGCCTGGTGTCCCCTCCCCCAAGTAATTAAAGGATTTGTTGTTTGTTTGAAAACGGCCAAAGGTAATCTAAACTGACTCGTCTACATGATGGGCCTCGTTCATTGCATTACTTAGTTTTATGTTTGCAATTCATTGGATTACTTGGTTTGTTGTTCACACACACACACACACAGTGCCCGTGGGGCTACTGACCACAACGAGAGTGAATTTATAGGCATTGTCAAATTTTTTTTTTTTTAATCAAGTCTTCATCATCCCTCTTCCCCCCCAACAGAGGCCGTCCTCTGACACCGTGCGAGGGTCTCTGTGTCTGCTCACTTCGAGTGCCAGCCGGCTGCACGGAGAGTGCCACAAGGCCGCCGATCACAGCCCGTGCCCGTCGGACATCCAGCTGGTCACTCAGCAGGTCATCCAGTGCGCCTATGACATTGCCAAAGCCGCCAAGCAACTTGTCACTGTGACAACCAAAGAAAATAACAACTAACTAAAAAACCCAAAGACCTTTCTAACCCGCCTAAAATACAGTTGATCAATGATTTTGCTCATTTCAGCTTAATCGGTTGACACCATTTTTCTGTTTTCCAATATGAATTAATCAGTGGGATCATTTCAATACATTCCTTGAGATGAGGAAAATCTGTACAAAACATATACAATGCAAAATCATGGATCATTCAACAGCTTTATTTACTTGATTGTTGTTGTACCGTGACACTATGGAGAAAACAAATATTACAAAACCGGTTATATTCTTAACCTCACCTCATTAGTGTAATCTACACAATTTCCAAAAGTGCAATGTGTGGTTAAGTGTATATAAAACAATCAGCAAAACAAGTAGTTGAGCTTTCTACATTGTACTAAAGTAAACACCAGAGGTCATCAGTTGTGCTCCTTGAGTCATGTTTCTGGCATCAAGTAACAGAACAGATTTACTTTACAATTTACTTTCACCATTTCAGTTTTTTTTTTTATTTCTTAAGATGCAACAACAGTGTTTAAATCTTGAATATCGATGCCACTTGCTTAGATGTGAGTTTGTGTATTAAGCAGACTGGTTAGGAAACCTAGTGTCGGTGCATTGAGCAGCATGTGAGTACGGAGTGTGTGAACTTCAATTCCATCCAGTCCCTTCGCTGTGGTTGAAGGTGTGTAAGTAAAGTTTCAGTCCTTTTTTTTTTAGTTCTAATGTTACAGCTATATTTCTGGTGTTTGTGTGAGTGCGTGTGTGTGTGTGTGTGTGTCACAGAGACGGCCCGTGTGAAATCCATTTTGAATCAATTTTAATAGCATTATGCAAATATATAAGATGTATGTATCCATGTAATTCTCTATCAAAATAACCCAAATGCTATTATATTTATAAAAGTGTATGTCATACCTCTAAGAAAATATCAATGTTTATTTTCATAAGCTTTTGTTTAACATGATGCTCCTCGCAGGCTAACGTGTGTTCTGAGGTCTGGGACGTCTCAGCCAGCAGTTGGTTACAAGACGACTTGTGATCTCTTTGTTTTCTTCGGTGTGGTGCTGTAACTCTGGTGTGTCAGACGCCGCCTGTGGTCAAACGCGTACCGCCATGTCTTACAATCAGTGATAACGTAAATGTGCCCTCTGAGTTAGAGAACCCGTCGTGGAACTCGGGTTCCAATGTGTCACTCATTGTTGTGTAGCCAGGTGCGTTTGAGCGAGGGGTGGAAAGACGACTAGAATACCGTGCACGAGAGGAGCTACCTGTGTCTGAATGTATCTGTAAAATATCTCTTTCAAAAAGATGTACACATCGGTTACTAATGTGGTCAAAGAGCCAGTGGTGCATCCTGACTATAACCCCTGAAATATAAAAATGTATTCAGCCCCTTCACTTAAGCAAATTCTCTCAAATTCAGTGAACAACTTTTCAGAACTCTGCATGGAGAAGAAAAAAGAGGTTCAAAGTACAGAATATATCATTAAAGGAGCGTTTTGTTTGTACGTTTTGTTATTGCGAAAGCCAACCCACTGTTTACTGTTCAGCAGGTTTAACCACGAGCTTTGGCTAACATACACAATACATGAGGTTTTAATCCGTACAGAGACAATAAGAGTTAATATTTGCTTTAGGCTTCACACGAGTAAAAGATTAAATGGTGATGCTGTATTTGCGGCGTTTCTTTCAAATGGCTCCTTTTAATAATGTCTGTTAATTACAAAAGTATTAAGTGATCCTTCTCTTTCTGTACTCGAGGTCCTCGAGGTACGAGCTTTTCATGAGCTTTCAGCAGCAGCTCACAGTTTTTAGTAATTATTTTTCCAAATATCTCCAGTATTTGTTCGCGTGTACATCTGCATGTACAACTCCTGACGATACCGTGCCACGATGACTGAGAATCCTAACAGATGTATTTTTTTGTACGTTTTGAAAAAGATATTTATTTTCTTCCTGTTCTTTTTTTTTTTTCTTGTATGTCCTGTGATGAGAGATGTGTTTTATCATTAAGCACAAGTCATTTTCGCTTTCCTTCCCTTTTCTTTTTTTAAAGTGATGCAACCAGTGTTATTTTCATTTTAATAAACTTTAAAACGTCATAGGAGAATTTAAAAGCAAGACCGTGTGACGTTTGATGAACTGTGGCCATAACTAACAGGATGAAATGTGAAGCTGATGTAAATGTGGATCAAGAATAGTGTAACATCTTACTGCCAGTGAAGCTAGTGGCCATTTAAAGCCAATGGAGGTAATTAAATGATGATTATTTCATTGCTCTAATTTCAAAATGTCATTTGTAAGAGGAGGAATGTTTTACTTTCAGTTTGCAAAGTCAGCTGTTTTTTTACTTTGAATCATTAATCAGAACAAACACAAACTAACTGGGTCTTGACAACATTAACTCTAATAACTTAACAACGTAGTTTTTTAGACGGTAGATGAATTGTGAAGTGTTCAGTATTCAGTTGCTCTCCACTCCTGGTTCCAGCCCTGACATTGAATTCCCTGTAGTCTGCCACTGTCCCTGTGGTTGAAAACACTCCCTGCCTTAGCTATAATAAAGTATAACTCGTACCTCAGCTCTTTGTGGTGTTTTTGTGTTGTGTGTAGTGTGTGTTGTGTGTGTGTGTGTTCCCTTCACACCGACGTGTTGAATTCTCCACCTGTTGGAGGATGGTCTGGGGCTGGTGTTGCTCCCCCACCCATCTGACAAGAGCTCAGTTCCGGGTTCTTTCCAGCCCGAGAGCTACCGCCTCACCACCACCACCACCGCCGCCGCTGCTGCCGCTGCCTCGCACCCGGGATCATGTCGCTTTTACTGGACAACCAGTTCAAGGAGCTGCCCCCTGACAAGTCCGTGGACACCAAGTTGTTCCTGGAGGCCGTTTCCCACCTCCCGCATTTCTTCGGTGAGTAGAAAACCTTTTAGCTGAAGTCGATCAAAGCAACATAAAGTCACTTCCACTGACGCTGTCACGGTTCATACTCTGTTCCTCATGACATGTCCACGCTCACACATGATTCTTCTGAGGCAAAGAGCGGAGCGGGACGTGGCTATTTGCTGGAGAACCGCACCGTGGGGTCTCGGTTTCAGCAGATAGAGAAACTCTTTGTGGACTCGTTGAACACTGAAACATTCATTTTCTCCTCCTTCCTATTTGTATGCATCCTCCCCACGTGAGAGCCGCGGACGAGTCAGTCACATTTCACTGATCTCTCTCTCTCTCTTTCAGACTGTTTGGGATCAACAGTGTTTTCAGTCATCAAATCTGACATTAATGGAAATATAACGGTGAGATACACATCTGCCTGGAAGCCCTTTCAGTTTCTGGCCTCTGCTGCTTCACTGGTGTGTTTTCATAGTGGGGAACTTAAATGGGAGCTGGGGTTCAAATGCTGGAGCTCCTATTAGGTGATAAATCCAAACTATGAGTTAATAAGTCGTTATTTTGAGCTAGTGAGTCATTTCCCTGAAAAACTAACTCATGTTTTTCATGTTTTTAAAAGTCTTAATTTTGATTAAAAGTCATTGTTTTGAGATCTTGTCATTATTTTTGAGTCAGTAAGACACATTATTCTGAGTTACTAACTTATCACATTTAGGTACTAATTCATTATTATGAGCTAGTGAGTCATTTTCCTGACATACTAGCTCATTATTTTGAGAAACTTAGTCTCAATTTTGATTAAAAGTCATTATTTTGAGATCTTGGCATTATTTTTGAGTTGGTAAGAGATCATTTTCAGTAAAAGTCATTATTTTTGAGTTAGTAGAACATTATTCTGAGTAACTAACTTAGTACATGTAGGTACTAAGTTATTATTTGGAGCTAGTGAGTCATTTTCCTGAAATACTAGCTCATGATTTTGATTTGGGGAAACTAAGTCATTATAACAAGTAATTATTTTTGAATTCTTGTCATTATTTTGTGATATATGTGCACTTTCAGAAAATTCGAGCCGTCTACCTCAAGGATCCTGCGAAGTACGTCACCCTGCAGGACATCCTGGAGGTAGAGCGTGAAGCCCATGGAGCAGAATGGCCCAAAGTTGGAGCAACGTTAGCTCTGATGTGGCTGAAAAGGTGAGCGCTCCCTAAACTCAACGTTATGACACACTGTGAGTTGAACGCTCTGCTATCGCGGGCTCATTTTCTAAGAAATACCAGGTCTCTCCTGCAGGGGTCTCCGTTTCATTCAGATCCTGCTGCAGAGTTTGGTGGACGGAGAGAGAGATGAGAACAACCCCAACCTGATACGGATCAATATCACCAAAGCCTACGAGCAGGCACTGAAGAGATACCACGGCTGGATCGTGCAAAAGATTTTCAGTGTGAGGAAAATGTTCTTTTTAAGTGTTAACTGTTTTTTAACCAGTTATAGTAATTATAATAGAAAATAGGAATTTGACCTTTGTGAAACAGTTATTTCAGATAAGGTGATTTTATCTTTATATCTCTTTTCTCCTCATTTTAGTATATTTTTATTGTTTTTCTTTCACACAGTGTATTGTGAGATTATTTATTTACATGTATTTACTGGCAGCCGGTGCTTTTCTGACTTAGAAGTGAATGCCTACAACCGAGCTTCAGTACAGCAGGAGACCTCGGAGTGAGAACTAAGTAATAAATCTGGCCAAGACGACAAAGTGCAAGGACATCTGGCAAAGTTACATAATAACGCTGCTAGGGGAAGAGGGGCCCCTGGACGATATGAGCCTTTCAGAGATAATTCAAGATAAAGAGAGACGGCCCTGCTCTTTTAGCGTTTGCTCACCATCAAGGAAGCACAAGTGAGAACAGTCTGGACTGTGAGTTCCCTGTGTGCAGGGATGGGGACGCCAGACGGCGTTCATTGGAGGGACATAGTGGCCAAGAAGGAGCATAAGCCTGTGTGATTGAGTTCAAGTAGATGGGTTCAGACCCAGAGGTCGCTCTGCAGGCGAGCATTAGAGACTTGAATTTGATTCGGGCGGCCACCGTTTAGCCAGTGGAGGTCGATGTGCAGCGGAGTGACATGTGCCCTTTAAGGTTGATGGAAAAGCAGAGCCGTCATCTGTGAGGGTTCTGCCGCGCGTGAAAGGAGAACTGTTGGAGGGGCATTGAATTAGAGGAGGCGGGAGAAGATAGGGGCCTGTATCAAGAGCTGGGTGGTATACTGAGGCAGGAGAGGCTGGGTTTCTCTCATGTTGTTATCGTGCAAAGAACTGGATGATCGACACAAGATGGTCAGAGGAGGATGGTTGGTGATTGAACATGACACCCAGGTTAGGGTGAGAGATGAAGAACTCAGTCTTGAGCATATTTATTCAAACCCATTTCTAATTTTGTTGTTTTTTTTGTCCATTATAGACGGCGTTATACGCAGCTCCCTACAAATCCAACTTCCTCAAGGCGCTGTCAAAGGGAGAGGAAGTGAAAGAGGAGGACTGTCTGTCAAACGTGCATCACTTCCTGGTTAATTACACCGCCACTGTAGACGCCATCTACGAGATGTTCACAAATCTAAACGCAGAGCTGGACTACACCGTTTGACGTGACTGGGACCTGGAGGAGCGTCCTGAATCACCGTCTCGTCTGTCAGCCCTCTCCCAGCTGTCAGACGAGGTGACTTTATTTGTGTTGTTGTAATTTTTTTGTTCAGTTTGGTATTTATTACATTAATTATAGCTTAAAACATATTAATACTGCAAAATCCTTGGATTCAAGCTGAAGGTTATGTATTTTTGTGCTTGTATATGATTTCAAGTAATAGCAAGATTGTTATCGCAGCGGTGCAGCTCTCACACTTTATGAAGGATCGTGTTGTTGTGTGGGCGGTTGCTTTGTGTGTGTTGAGTGTTGGCCTTCACCTGTTCCATTGAGAGAAGACTATTTCACTGTAAACACTGTTATCTCTGCAAAAACCTTTCTGTTGGTTTGTGGTGTTCACTGTGTCCTGAGCCCTGGGGGGGGGGAGTCACCTCCGCTATTAACCTGGGAGCAGTTGTACAGTTTGTTCTCAGCGCTCTCATGGTGTCACTGAACAAGTGTTTTCAGAAGAAGCCCCGAATTAATTAATTAATTTGCCAGTAATTCAGTTTTAAAGAGGGAATTAGTTTATTCTTTTGAACTTTTGCTTCTTTCAAGTTTGTGTTGGTGTTCATGCTGTGTGTTGTTTTGTTTCCTATTTATGTATAAATTAAACTTAATTCTTTTTACGTCAACATTTTACATCTAAATATCTTTTTTCTCATTTTAGGAAAAAACATGGCATGTACGCATTTATTAAGAATTTATACCTATTTAGGATTATACAAATTTGATGTAGGAATACTCAAAAATAAGTATCAAGTAAATGTTAAATTGAACCAGTGAACTCACACCTACATTCAGTTCAATACATGTACTCTAGGTGGCGATGTTTGCTTGTCTTAGTTTTCTCTTTTAATCACATTAGTGGTGCAGCTGCTGCATCAAAGATTTGAAGCTGTTACGGATAAAACCCCAAATCAAACAATCTGCAACACAAATCTAGTTTCAGTCTCAGTCAAATTGGATTTTAAATGGCTCTTTAAAAAACAGTTTTTGTTGATGTTTGTTCATCTGTAAGAGCCGGTTTGTGAAAATCTCTTTTTAGTCCTCAACATGAACATGTTTCCAAGGCCGACTGCTGACAGAAATGTTTTTCCCTCCCCACACAAACATCAGCAGTGGGGAAAATCCCTTCTCTTTTTCATGTCTCCTAATCCCTCAAATCGACCAACCTCTTCCTCTGCCCAGTCTTACTTATCTGAAGAGTGTCCCAGAGGCCACAGTGGCTCTGGTTCCTCTCCCAGAGGAGCCCGGGCCTGAGCTAATCGTCTCTGAGCGAGAGCGAGGCGAGCATGTCTGTAATCCTGTAGGTTTATCAGAAGAGTGGCCTGGCCTGTCCTGACTGATAGATAGGGCGGAAAAGCTCCGAGCGAAGCCGGGGACACAATGGGCTAAAGGCAGGAAATCATTTACAGCCCAGCCTCAATGACAAAGCCACTGACCTTTCCCTCTGAAATATGTATCTGCAATGTAGTCATCAATTGAATATTGCAGCATTATTCACAACACTGCATCTGATGCCGCTATCGACGCCACCAAGGTTATTTGTTTGGTAATAGGCTACTTAAAGTGGGCGTGCATTTTTATGTCTGTGGTGATCTAAACTGCATTACAGCTATAGCATCCAATTTGGCGGGACAAATGAAGCAACATAAAAGGTGCATGCAGGCGCACCAGTTTAAGATTAGCAATTCAGTAGATGGGGAGTTGCAAGGCCACTTCTAAATAATGCGACCAGCAGTTTCCTCATGGATTTATCAGGAATAAATGTAATTTTAATGCACAAGCGTAATATCTTAAGGAGGGCTGCTACGTTTTATTTGTATTTTTAAGTATTCCGTGTCTTCAGCCTCAAGCGGTGGCCATCCGTCTCCCCCGACGTAATTCACTGTAACAAAATTAGTGCTTTCAACTTGCATCATTTATCGAGGAACCAGTCCAATGTGTTTTAGCTCAGGACGGACTCACATCTTATTATAAAGCCGAGATCGACCGGTGGAAAAAAGATAGATCTTAATAAAATGAGATCTATGGCTTGCCAAAAAACAGAGAGACATGCCCGGTGGTTAAGCTATAAATCCCTTTGCAATAAAACCAGAAAAATGTCTCCTTTCCTTTCCACAACTATTTTATCATTCATGAATATAATCAAACCGTCTCCTCAGCTCCACGTTGGACGGATAATAAATAATCTTATTTAATAACACAAACTCTGGGCTGGGTTTAGAAAATTTCATTTACTTGACAATCCTTATTAAGAAGAGGCCAAAAAGGGGGGGTGAGGGATTGGGGTCATACATTGCAAAATGTAGTTATTTCAACATCATACTTCATGGAGAGCGTTCACATGTCCATATAGAATAATTGCACTTTATAATTATAGAGACAGTTTGCTATGTAACTCAACAGGCCGACATAAATAAATAGTTTTACAGAACCAGTGCCGACACACAGAGATCTACTCAGTCACACGTCTCACGCCATCAGAGATCATATAGCCCTAAAAAGAAGAGGAGTGTAAATGATTCAGGCGGCCGGCTCTCCACAACATGGCACTCCATCATTCCCAGGTGTCGTGTTACGCTGCCACAACAACTGTCACATCCAAACACACCCCTCTTTTAGAAATTTAAAATCTTAACAAAAACACAACCAAACTGCACATCTTGCTTGGCCTGATTCGCCACAGTGTTGATTTGGATATGCAACAGTCCATAATATGCTGAGCTGAGCGTGACTACATCAAAACAAGTCCGATGCTAAGTTACATCACTTTTGTCTATAACTGCATGACAAAACACATTTTTTAAAAATTCATACGCAAATGATCAAAAAAGATGTTCACCGGCCCGGAGGATCGGCATCATACTGCTGAAGCACATGTCTGTTAGCACTGAAAAACTAAATTCACATTAAAGTAACAGACGAACATAATTTGAGTTAATAATCAAGAAGCGTTCCCTCTCAAATATGGAAAAAAACCCATAATATATTCACATAAACTGTCAGATTCAAGTGTTTTTAGACGAGTACCAATGATTATTTCAGTTTCGCAGGTTTCCCATGTTTGTAAAGGCCGACAGAGAAAAGCAGACAGTGTTTACATGTTAAAATAAGATCATGATTGGGTGCTCAGCATCAGTATTAAACGGAGAACAGCCATTTAAGATATAAAAATAAAAACAGAAAAAAGTCCATAAGATAAACCTATATCTTAAGTCATGATTATCATTTACCTTCGGGCTTCTAACACCAAGCCGTCTTCAGATACAGTACATGCACGAACGTAAAAAGGCATGTCTCATTCCCGCAGACGTCTGAACCGACACGCTTCCGCTGTCAGGCTTGTCACCTCTGCGCCCCGCTGTGCGCCAGCGCCTCGTCTTATCTGTAGACGGGGAGTTGGATGTGGGCTGTCTGGTGGTGCTCCAGCAGCTGAGGCATTCCCATGGCTTGGTACCCACGGCCCAGCATGCGCTCTTTGATGCAGGGAGGGTGGATGTCACTGATGAGGCACTCCAGAGACTGCAGGCTGCTGCTGAGCACTGCAGCGTGGCACAGGCTGGAAGTAGGCAGCCCACAACAGAGGTTTTGGTCTGTGCTGTAGGCCTGCATGTGAGGGGGGAGAGGAGGGTGCAGCTGAGGCTGATGATGCTGAGGGAGGTGGTGGCGTTGATGGCAGTTTGGGTGGAGGTGGGGGTGGGAGAACCCCATGTCTCTAGGCCTGGCCGTACATGTACCCGTTGCCAGCACCTGAGAGGTATAACAGTCGCTGTTGGGGGTGGCCAGGACACCGTCCCAGAGAGGAGCGAAGTACTGTCCGACGGCGCGCTCGCCCTGCATGGCAGCACAGCTCAGAGACGAGCTGCTGACTCGCTCCTGCCCAGCACCCACGCTGGGAGGAGGCGGCCTGTAGGCCAGCTGAGAGGAGCACGCCAAAGGGAGGCAGGTTTCAGGAGACTGGCCAACCCCGGCCTGTGCTGCTCGATGCCCCTGAGCACCGTTACTCACGCTGTACATCCTCACTGCTACCTGCTGATATGACGGATGCTGCTGCTGAATTGGATGCTTGTGCTGCCACACTGTGTAGTCTCCTTTCTCCAGGTAGCCAGCTTTGGCGATGTCTGCACTCTGCGTGGGCAGCATCGCTCCTGTGAATGCCAGGCTGCTCTGGGGCGGCACTCCCAGGACAAAGTCGGAGTCAGAGTGTGCCACCGCGGCCACGGCCTGCACGGAGGGGCTGGCTCGCGCCTCCCCCCCCAGCTGCAGGGCCTGGCTGTGGGGAACTCGGCTCATCTGCCTCATCAGGCTTTGAACCTCCGCCAGCTCCGACCGGGGAAGCACGCTCTGATCTCCGGAGGTCATCCCCGCACCGGAACAGAGTGTCTCAATGGGTACATCAGAGAGCTTACATGCGCTTATATGATAGGCCTTGTGCCCATGTCTGACAGCGTAGCCATTATTCAGAGGATTATTATACGGTGCCACAGAGGCCGGCTGGTTGTTTGCATGTTTAGTCCTCCTGCCCTCAGAGTTCTTCACCCCACCTCTGACCACCTCGGAGGTTTTGATGGCCAGCAAGCCCTGGGGGCCTCCTGAGCCTGGGTACGGGCTGTAGCGGTGGGTGCCTGTGGTGTCTAAGCCGTTGACGGTTTTGTTAAGCTGCTTGTGCTGCGGCACCCGTACTTCAGAGGGGAAGATTTTGATGGACAGCGGACTGTTGGCGTTCCGCTGGGCAAAAGCATCCAACTCTGCAGGAGAGGGGTACCGGGAAATCACGGTGGCCAGCTCGCCTGAGGAGAAAGAAGATGAAAATAAGTGATTTGTCTCAAAGAAGCTCTGCTGTTTTTTTTACCCTTCAAGCTCAGAACTATTAATGGAATGATGGAAGACATCAACATAATTTCGATGCTTTCTAAAACTTAGATTTTGTTCAATGTTACGCAGGGAAATTAGAGGAAGAGCAAGAGGAGAGGAGCTAAATCAGATGCAGTGGCTCCAATGAGATTCATTTGAAGATATTAAGGTGTTGGAGGATCGAATGAAAAAAAGCTTTAAAGTCATTTTTGTTGCTGACTACACAACTGATATTTCAGCAATTCGCTTAAATACTAAATTATTTTTAGTTGATCCACTTTTCATTTTTGGCCGTTCCTCAATAACTCTGAAATCACTCAAGCATCGCTGCTTCCCGTCAATGAAGGTTTGTTCCACTTAATGCTTTTATGAACCTGAACCGATCCCACTGTAAAAACCCTGGAGTCCACGTTGAGAAGGAGAAGTTGTTGCAGATGGGGACAAAAAGAGCAATCACACAAAGAGCACTTCTGATTGAATTGTGTGTGTGGGAAAGCTAACGGGACAAACTAAGATTGGATTTAAACACTATTATTCAGGCAATTTCATGGCTGCTTAACTCCTTGCAACAAAGGTGAGGTGGAAAACGGTGGGAGCCATTTAAAAACAATAAATCACCTGTTTGAAATTACAGCCACCTTTCAGGCCGACACTTTTATGGAGTTTCTGACATAAAACAGAAAAGGCGCTGAAATTAACCTACATAAGTCGGTGGAAATCATCACGGGCGAAATAACAAGCCTGTAATCTGCCACAAAAAGCTTCTAAAAATAAGGATAAAAAAACAAAACACTTCATTTCATTTTCAATAACAAAACCAATTCCAGCGATGCGGGGGAGAGGCTCACTTGTTGTTCCCATTTGAAATTGATTTGGGAGTTCATTTCATTTCAGGCCTACAGTGAGCCTCCCGACTGTGAAAATGATTCAATCTACAAGATCCATCTCATGAAAGAAATAAATTGGGTGTTTAAAATGGAGGAAGGAGGTAAGGTGGAGCGTTCAATCCATCCAGAAATCTCCTGGCGAGGCAGAAGGAGCGGCGGCACCGTGGTGCCGGCAGCGTGAATGAATTCTACAGAGAAATACAACAAAGCAAAACACTGCTTATTATGTATCGCGGCGTAGTGCTGCTATAGAAAACAATGACATCTGGGATGTTGGAGAGGTGTTTATACTGTATACAGCATCAAGATGTGAGCTCTCGCTTCTCTGGTTTCACATAATCCTGCTCACGGAGTCGGAGGTAACAGGAAAAACCAGCTGCAATAACAATTTCTGGCCTTTGGCTAAAAAAAAAAAAGCTTTTATTTATGACCATAAATGATAAGTAGAGGAGGATCATAACCACCCTGGAAGAAGCTTAGGTAATGGGGAGTGATAGAAAAGATTAAATGAATCTTTGCGATACCACAGAACTAAACGTGTCTCTTGTTTCTGCCTTCAAATTGCTCAGTTACCTGAGAGAGATCATTTAGTGAGGCGCTTCAGTCGTCTCTCGCTTGGTTAAATGTCAGCGTTAAGCCCTGCATGCTGCGATTGGCTCGCTGTTCCACAAACATTTCAAACACTTTGAATGCTAACACGTCTTCGCAGGGTGTCTGATATTGTTAGTCCAGAGATTACAGCCCTGTCAGAGCCATGGAGACACAACACAGCTGCACTTCCCCACTGTGGCTGCCTTAATGTGCCGCTATGGAAACCTCATTAGCAAATAGGCCTTTTCCCCCCACTCTGCATTCACATATTTGTCATCCGAGGACCACTCCTGCGTGGCATATGCATGAGAAAAAGGGGGATCATTTTCGGCTGATCCCCCGACAGGAGCGCGACTACTGGATAATGGGAAAGTCAAAGTGAGGACAGTAACAGCACGACCAGCATTAACGCTAAGCTCTAAATTACAACCAGAGGTAATTGTTTCAATCTTGAGGACTTTATTACCAATCACGGGTGTTAAACTGCAGCCCAGCACGTCATGTTTACCAGTCAGCTGCATCGTTTTTTGCTCATCTCACAAGGCTTTTCCTCCGAAACACACCCAATTTAAAAAAAATAAATAAAAAAGGACCAACAATGTGTGCTTCATTAATTACAATCTGGCTCCACGACAGCTCAAGTCTCCCTCTGAAGGTGCCAAGAAAGCATGAGCCTCCTTTGTGGAGGCTGCTGTCTCGTCCTCACTCTCAACACCGGGGCCATATATATATATACACATGAAAGTGATAATTGATGGTGTGCATAAAGTATCGTTTATCGCTCTGCAGGCGTCGTTTGCACTTTCCAGAATCGGAGCAAGGTTTTTCTTTTAAGTTAGTGGTTTTGCTTTGCTGGTCCATTTCAAAGTCTGATGCTTCCAGATCATTGATCCTGAAAACAAGCAAAAGTAGGCAACGCTCGTTCTATTCAGAGGATTGTTTAGCTCTTTTAAAACCGAGGTGTTTCAACTGCAGCTCAAAAATGTGTGAGGGAGAAACCTACCAGGTGAAACGTCTGAGCAGCAGAGCAGCTTTTAGCTTCATCCCGGCTATGTTGCCTTTTAGGAGATGAGATTCTTCATGTTCTTCCATTAATGCATGTTTAATGTTTAGTGGTTCGGCAATGTACCTAATGTACCAAAGACCAACTGAAAGTGGTTCAAAGTAATGTACATTTTCTTTATTTCTCTCTAACTGTACTTCTCTCTACTTCCATCTCTGCTCCAACCAGTGGCTTTACAGTTTAATTCAATGGAAAATATATTTTTTAAAGGTTAAAGCACATTATCTGTAGTAATCTTTTGTAAGTTAATCTCAAAAGTCTCCTTCATGGGTGTCAACCATGCATTTCACCCTGACATGTTTTCCTGGGTTTCTCCCCCTGTAGCCACGGCGAAAGGGGAGAAAAAATTAAGACGAGAAATGAAAAACAAATACGAGGTCGTTCGCATGACAACCGGGGAAATGGCAGCTACGTGTTGTCAGGTGAGGAATGGCGGGGAGATAATTAGCAGTCTGACCTTAAGCACTTCATCACCGTTAACCTGCAGGCTGCACGCGGCTCCTCAGCCCTGACACAGAGCAGAGGCACCGAGAGAGAGAGAGAGAGAGACGAGAAACAGCCCAGAAAAACATCAGCCTCTTTTCACGAGCAGGCCCCGGCCGCGGCATCACGCAGTGTTTACACGTTTAAATTCTTTGACCTTTTAACAGCCCCCCCCTCCCTACTTGTCCTCAGACACAGCTGATTAAAGTGGGCCGTGCTGGATTAAAAAAAAAGCTTTGTTTGTCATTTTCCGTGCCTCAAAAAGAATCTGCATAATGACACTGATGTACGATGCATCCGAGGCTCTCGATTGATCCCTCTAATGGTCCCACTAGTCATGCTAGAAGGTGTTGTTGGTTAGGAGGGCACGCCGCGCGTTAAACGTGCCGTGTGCAAGTGTTGTGGCGCCACGCTGAGAGAAGCTGGCACACTTTCATAGGAAACACCTAATCCTGATTTCCTCTTTACATGCAGGAGACTCGCTTGGAAAGAAACAGTCGGGGGTTGAGAGAGAGAGAAAGGAGATTGGTGTAATGTGTGTGTTTGTGATTTGAAAGAAGACGGAAAATGTTTGCACAGGAATAATCTGCAAATATACAAAACCTTGCGTTTTTTATAATCACGCCACGGTGCAATTTGTGGTCTTTCACAACCTTGATTCCAACCCCCATACAATTCTGCCACTTTAAAAAAAAACTCAAAACGGGCTAATCTTTTTCCCGTGGTCACACTTGAAGCCCCCAGATTAGAGCGCAGTCCTCATTGTTTTGGAGCAGTTAAAGTTAATCACTAATTTATGGGCAAAACAAGCCCCAGAGGCAGGGATGAAATAAAGAGGCGGGCGAGCACTTTGCATTTCCAGAAACCACTCCTCCTGACTGTTACATCCCCGGAGGCCCGACATGAGGAATGGGAATGACCGCTAGGTAATTATTCCTTATTAATATCCAAACAGGTTGGCTTGAAATGTCAGATCTTATGGTGGGGACTCCTCCTGAACACATTAGTGAGATAGCATCAGAGACCTGACAGTTGATGACAGGGCTCCTCAGCAGGCATAAAAATTTGTTTAGCGCCACACCGATTATTTCTGGTATTCAAAATACTCCTCGACCCACCTTCGCAAACCAGGGCCTGACCACATTCACGACAAATGTAAAACCTATGTCTCTGTTCCCATGACAACCCCCCCCACTTTTTTTTAGCCCAATTGGCCCAATAAGCCTATAGTCATTAGAACCATGTAATTAATTGGCCCTGCCTCCATTCATCAGAAGTTAGACAGAGCGATAACACCAAAAATTATAGCTGCTCTGCGCTCCCTCCATATTCAAGCCCAAAAATATAATTATACAGTTTTTCCGTTTTGGATAATGATTCTATCTACAACTTATATTTATTGGTGATGGATAACTTCAGTCTGTAGATTTTCAACTTCAGTCTGGGGCCTAACGTGTCAAAACAAACACAGAGATGCACAGCGACCACAAGATGGATGATTTATGAAGTGGTTATTGAGTTTCCATGGTGTCAGAGCAGATTGTGGGTGCTTCACATTCACAGTGTCCGTGGCTGATGGACACACAACTCTCCCGGTTGAATTAGTGCTAAATGTGAACTGTGGTGGAAAATAACTTGGGTTAAAAAATTAAAGTGTAAATAAAAACATAAGATGAGAATTGAACTACGACTCCCAAGGTGCTTTTCAGTAAGAAACATCCAGTCATTCTCATACATGTGGCTTACGACGCTAGGCTGAGAAAACTGCTAATAGATACAGCTAATACGATCATAGTGCTACTTGCTGCTAATGCTAATGCCACTCTGCTTAGCAGCCCGGATCAGTAGCCTCCCTCTGGCTCATGGGTAATGTAGTGTTTAGAGCCATCTGTCATGTCAAACTGACAAAACGGACACAAAGTTTAAATTATTTAAACCAGTGACCAAGACATGCATGTAAAGGGTTTTCAGTTTATCCAGAGGACTGTCATGATTCTTTCTTGAGTGACTTTGTATATAATTAAAACATAAACCGGAAAAATGGGAATTTTTAAAAGGCAAATGATGTTTGTTATTTAAAACGAAGTGCTGAGAAAAGACAAACACAGCTGAAAGTTAATTCTCCCATTTGTCACTGAATGACCCCTTTCATATTAGTCATATGATTGAAAAATAATGAAAATATTAATTAATAGAGGCTTAAAGAGTACGGTGCATTGTCAGCAGTTTTCACCATGTACCACGAGTACTAAATTGAAAAGACATTAACATTTAGAGGTTGACAGAGGGATGCCAGTTAAGGCCTCTGTGTAGTTGAACCAACCTAGCAACCATCTGCTCTTACATCTAACGTCTCTATTCTCAACCTTCATCCATAAACACACTAAAATAATTTCCCATGCATCCCTCATTCCTCGTCAGCAGGTTGTACGTGAAGGGTGCCGGAGTAACCTCGGGGTTGAACACTTAGTTATGTGTGCTGGAGGAGGCTCTGGCGAATACTCCTTTGCACCAGTGTCACTCCTCATTTGTTTCTGTGCCGCTTGGCCCAGCTTGGGCAAAGTTTCCCCTCTAAAAGCCGACCCGAGCACAGGCCAGCAGCGTGGGAAAAAAAAGAAGCGTTTCCAGCCCCCTGCTTTCAAGCTGAGATAGCAGAGAGGAGAGAGAGGAGCGCGGCTCGCATTCACTCTCGTCACATAATTCCTCACACTGGTTTTCTCAGAAATCTTTCGCATGGGTTTGTGGGGCTGAGAGCTTTTATGTCCTGTGCCTTCCATTTATTGATAGCTAAAAATGGAAATGGCTTTTCAAAAGCGCAGCAGCGACCGGCGTCTGTCCCCATTTAACATGATCCAACAGCGACTCATTTAATGAAGGAGCCCGGACCCACACAGACTGAGCTCCCATCAGCAGTCTATTCCCTGTGGTTGTGCTTGAAATGTCAGGCTTCAGCTGAAGGGTGCTGCACCACGCCACGCACAGTCGCAGTACATAAAACTAATGGGGAGGGAGAGGGGGGGGGGTCGAAAACAGGATGAGGAACGCACCCCTGGTTCTGCCTGAGGCAAACTAGGCCCTTCTGTTCCAATGTTTAGCAGACAAGTGCTCCACTGATTCCTAATTAATATTTAATAACAAAATAGACAAAGAGGTATTTCACCCGGGGAGAGAGATGAGGAGATGAGGAGATGAGGAGACAGAGCTTAAAAGGGGGGAAGGAAACACAGCATTTGGTTTTGAGTATGTAATTCTAAAAATAAGTCTGTTGCAGAACCACACAGGTCTTTCCTCTTCATTTGGCTGATTTGACCTCTTCATATATATAGTACATGAAGTGTATATGAAGTATATGAAGTGTGTATGAAGTATATGGAGTTTGGTGAGCTGAGAAAACCCCCTGGCGTGGCTCCACCCAGCTTCAACCCGAGAAGAGGTCAAATTATTTAGAATATGTGAAACCCCCCCCGTGTGTGCATGTGCAGGTGTCGGGTTTACACCTTCATTGAAATCTGATAATTACAAACACAATTAGGGTGAAATTAGACTGTGTAATGGTGCGGTGCGTGATGCGTGAGCAGAGATAGCCTTTGTGAGGAAGCACAGGCCCATGCAAATGAACAGAAACATTTACTGGCAACAGGACCAGTCAGATAAGATCATCCTGACCACCGCCCTGCTCTCCAGGCATAAAAAAGGTGCGCATGTGACTTATCAGCTCACCAAACACTGATAGTCAAATGATTGCGATTCACTCGGAGGAAGATCTGAACGTACACGCTGTTACTGGTCACAATTTGCATACTCGTGCTTTCTCGGACACTTCCTGTTTTGCAGCACAGTAGCAGTTCATGCATGGGTCTAAATAAAACACATTAAATATATATGTGACAGCTCAGGCTCACTATAATGATGCTGCAACAGCTACAGGAAAAAACAAAACATCTCCAAAGGACCTAATAAGTCAACGTGTTTCATGGCTAAGTGTATTAATAAAACTGCAATACACCCAGCTGAACCATTAAACTGTGAGCAATTATAGATCTTCAATATAACTCCAAACCAGACCCAGCACAGAAATATAAGGCATCAGCAGTTTTTAAAATCGAAATGAAAAAAAAAAAAAAAGGAAAGCACAGCAGAATAACTTCATTTGCAGTTCTGTGATCTCATTATCTGAATCTAGACTATCGAGAAAGAAGAAGAAGAAGAAGAAAATGTATTCAGAGCACTGCACAAATCCCACAGATGTAGAGCAACATACAAAACACAGAGGAATCCGACCAAGGACTAATTCTGCAGACATGTCACATCTAACCAATTAACTGGAAGGAATCTAATTACAAATGTCAATCCAGGTTAGTCCCGGAGATACCGGCTCAACCTTTCAGTGAACGCGGCATAATCAGTCAAGATGAAGGTCACTGACATTGGGGGCGCTCTCTGAAATGTGAACGTTATTAGTAACCCTGTGTGGGAGAGTTGATTAACTCCGTAATTTCAGACTCCACTTTGACCATTGGCACCGCAGGAGCACAGTGATTAGCAACCCAATTAAAAGGCATCATCATCATCATCAGGATTGGCCATTATTTTAATTCTAAGAGCTTAACGGCAGCTGACGGCTTAACGCGCTGTTGTAAGGTTAACTAGGTAAGTAACATATTGAACTTGATTAATGTTGGTGTTCAACTTTTTCCGTTTGCACAATGGGAGGAAATAAGTATCTCGCTTACATATACGTGGACATTTTGGACATCTCTAATTTCCACTCTAGTCTGTCTTGGCCTGGTTCAGACCACTGCCAAACTAAACCAGTTCCCTGTCCATGTGGGCTCCTCTTCTGGTCGCCTTGCTGAGGGAATGTGCCGCGTGTGGTATCGATGGAGGGAGGGTTACGACGTGTTTGGCAGAAAATGCTGCTTTTGTGCAGTAGTGACAACATTTACTCTTCCACTGTGTTTTACTACTATAAACGAATAATGTGTATCTGTGTAGCAGATAGATTGCTCCTAGAAGTCAATGAATTTACTAGTGATTTCCTGGAGTAGGACAAGCTGCAGTTTATAAAGACATCCAGGAGTTCAGAGCATGCAGGCACGAGCAGCTGCTTCCACTGGATTTAACTTAAAGGGCCATAGCCCTGGTGCAGAGGTGCTTTCTTGTTTTCATGATTTTCTTAATTTCTCTCATTCTTGTTGTTCCTTTTCAGTTTTCTGTGCACAGTAAATATGCTGCACCTTATCCAATGTTTAAAAATACTTTAAATACTTTTATTTTTGCTTTGCCAATAAGATATATGGTCTTTAAGTGCACTTGAAGGTGACATGGTCAAGCTGAACATGATTGATTAAAAAGTCACTCAGGAACAAGAACCCTTCCAGTTACTATTAACTTCCAAAACCGGTCTATGCCATTGATAAATGTGCAGAGTGCCTGTTGTCTGCCCTCTGTGTTACCTGTGTGCCATCATGACTCACCTTTGCGGGTGCAGGGCTGCAGCGGCAGCACCGGCAGCAGTAATGGCGGCGGAGCAACATCGAGGCTTTTGGGAGTGCAGGCCAGACGCTGCGACGGGAGGTTCGGTCGTCTCTGGATACAGGCCAGCATGATCGTTCACGACGGCTGCTCACAGCCTGGGTTAACCTGCTGGAATAAAGATAAAACAACAGATTTGTTCACTTTATCGCAATACCAGTTAACACCAAATAAAATGTCAAACTGAGAAATAGACATTTTAAAACGACAATGGTAACCTAGTGCTGGTAATAAAGATAAAGTCAGAGGATCAACAAAGTCAGCAGGTTTCATTCTCTTGAGAACCATGGATGGCTACGAGAGGTTTTCAAGGCAATTCACCCGGTGGCTGTTGAGATATTTCAGGCAGGACCAAGATGAATGAATCCCCGACCAGTTCTGTTGTCATAACTTTTGATTTTAAATGTTTTTCTCATTTCATGGTTTGGTCACATAACCATCATTGGAAAGAAAGCAGATGCCAACTTAACGTTTGGAGAGTAAAAAAAATATAACGATGGGCATTACATTCAATCATCACTTTGATGTCGGAGTAAAAAACTGCCGGCGCGCACGCTACAAACTCTCCTCTTTCAAAAACATCTCCACTTCACTCCGGCAGCTGACATGTCTTAAAACTCTTCAACGTCTCGGGTCCTTTTTACCACATTAAAATTCAGGAGCCCGGCTTTGAACTGCGGAGGCTGCACATTTAAGGAAGTAATCTCATTTAATAACGACGCCATCTCCTCCCGCTGCTTAGTTGTTATGATGGTTCTTCGCTGTTATCAACCTTGGTCTGTCAGCTGCAATCACACAGATCATTTACAAGGACTCCTGCAGCCTCGGGGTGCGTTTCAGTTTGCTACTATCCCCGAGACCTGGGTTTCTTGTTCTATGAATTTATGGCTGTATTGATCAGCGGTGAAAGCGAAAAGCGGCTCACTCCCCGGAATAGGCCGCGCTGTTTGCAGGGTTAAGTATTGTCAGAGGAAATGAGCGGCGCGGTCGGAAGAAGAAGGCGCCTCTCCACGACTGTGCTGATTGAAGCAATCATTCTGAAAAGAAAGCCAGGCATTGAGGGAATATTTCAGTGATAACGGTGTTTGACTTTCACTTTGATTATCTGAGGGAGTCAGCAAATCTGTATGCTAGCTCTGCAAAACTAAAAAAACCCGGGGCTACTGCACAAACTTCTTACTGATTTAGGTATCTCGTATACCCGCAACAAACTATCTGAGACGTACAGTATATACCGTTAATCCAGCAACTGCAATAGTCCCCAAAAAAAAGGCAGCCAGCAGCATCCAGCTGTCACATTGCCTCTTTTTCTTTCTCGGGTTTTTCGGTTCCTTTGGATTTTGCCTTGATTTCTCCCTCAGGGTCCGCGGAGCAGCTAAAGAGAGTCAACCACAGAACAGAATGTTCAGTGATGAGCTGCGGAAGCGTGATTACCTTCGCCTCAAAAGGAAGAAGAGACAGAGAGTGGCTTTCATTTTACTCAGGTGCCAGCCCTCACTCTTCCCTTCCTCCCCCTCCTCCGCTCAACATCTGTCCCTCGGTGACAAGCCCACTTCAAACTGCTCAGAGCAACCTGTCTCATCTGAGCACACACTCACACACACATACACACGTACATCTGAAGCGCTAAAAGCCCGAGTATGGTCAGATTCCATTTTGAAAATAATAGCAGTTTCACAACAACCCCTCCATTACCACACATTTGTCAAGAGGGAGGTGCCGAAAAACGCAGAAGGAACACAAGAGAGGGAAAGTATCTCAGGGGAAATCCCTTCACTAGCAGAAAATGAGACATGAATTGGAATACCTTCCATTACCCCCATAATTTGCAGATGGAAAAAAATACATCAAGGAGGTCATTATGATTCAAAGAGGCCAGCAGTGGCTTAAAGAAAAAGAAAGTTTCGCTGAGAGCAGAGAAGGGAGCCAGATATGATCCATAAAGTGCGAGTAATGACGGTTTCTTTCATCCTGCCATCTAAATTTTAAATTTAAAGAGATTTTGTGAAAATTTGACTTCCTTCCTGAATCTCGAGAAGAATTACCTGAAAGCCGAGGAGACATAAGAGATAAAAGCGACCCCAGAATTTGTGATGTTATCTCGGCTCAATTCTCGAGCAATATGGTTTCTCCAGCCCCTTCATTTCATGTTCTGCTCAACAAAAAGTTTTGCCTGTGGCTTTGTTGATGTCATGTCGAGATATCTCACGACTGACAACTGCAAAGTAACTGTCAGCAATCTTAGAAATGCCAGACGTTATCGTAGTTCAACTCAGCTTCCACAAACAAGGTCAAAGATCGTTGTCATTACTAAGATGTTCAGTGTTTCTTCAATCAGCAGACACATATTGTGGTTATTGTTATAAACCAGACGTCTCACTTCTCATATTTACTCTTCTACTTCGAGTTCATTTCTTCAAATGACCTCTGTAACATGCTTATTAGGGAACAGGACAAAGTTTAAGCTGCAAGGACGTCTAATCCTCGCCACTCTCCTGCAACATCCGTGTAGCTGATAAGCAGCACGACGTGGTCCGCTGAGGGGCGTGCCAGCGAGATAAAGGCCTTGTGCTTTGCAGTCCATCTAACTGTCCCCCGTGGTTTTCTGATAAGGGCATTTTGGCGGACGAGTTTATTTTTCAAGCCTCTTCCTTCATCGCAGACGGGACATGAAAGGCCCCGTTTTTCTGATGTCATCTCTCCCGGGACGGGGACGGGGCTTTTTTTCCCCGAGAAGATATGGTCAGCTGAGGGGCCAAGGGGGAAGCGAGGGAGGGACTTAATGATGGCTGCTGCAGGCACAGAGATGATTTGTTATCTTAAACGTACAAAACATAAGTTTGGCCGCTAACGGTCTCTAATTTAAAACAATGACAAAAGACCTACTTTGATGATGTTGTGAAGCAATGTGGGATCATGGAAGTTTATGTATTTAGTTTGTTTATTATTGTATATTAGTTTTATTCACATCACGCAGCAAACAGCAAGGGAATAATCGTTATCCTTTACGAGTGACAAAGAGTGGAAGGACAAAACAGGGTAACTGGCTAGCAGTGTTTATTTTCCTCATAAGTCAGTGGCCACAGAAGTTATAGCAGAAACGGACAGGTAAAGTGGATATGACCCAATTTAAAGGCGACCAAAAGAAATCATCCCATTGCCTTTTATAAAATTGGGAATTTCTCAGGGTTTCGATATTGTCGGAAACATTTTGGATAATGTCAATGAAATATAGAAGTCTAGTTTTTTTTAGACGTGTAAAAAAACTATTCTAACAGCATCTGTTCAACAAAAATATTCCCTCTGGCTAATTTTCTCGAGACAACTACGCATTGTCATCAAATTAGCACCAATGAGGAAGAAATGAGGACAGATGTACGCATATTCCTTAAGATTGTTAAGTAGGGTATGCATGATTACCCAGAAAATACACTGGGCCATGCCTAACGTTTTACCTGTCAGGCTGCACAACAACAGCTGCAGCACAGGAACAACCATCAAAGCGGGAAAAAAGCCCTTCATTATACACGAGCATGTGTCTGACCTTCTGGAGTCTTTTATGAGTCTGTGCAGCATCAAGGGTCAGAGAGAAGATAGAAGCAAATTGCGAAGAGAGCCGCCCTCTCAGCAAACATGAAATGCACAGGGATACACACCGGCTCTACACAAACACACACACTCAAACTGTCACTTACACACACACACACACACACACACACACACTCAAACTGCCACTTACACACACACACACACTCACCCCTCCCTACCCAAACCATCTCAGCTCCTGTTAGCGGTTCTCAGAATCTGCTGTTAATAATTAGATGATAATGAAAAAGGTTTAGGACGAGCACCCTTTTCACTCTCTGGCTGGATTAGCATGTGAGTGCTATGCTAATGTCCCCCCCCCTTCCTTCCACACAGAAACTGCAGGACAAAAATAGAGAAAAGGAAAGAACACAAAAGCTAAAAAAAAAACGAGGTGAACGTATAGAAATAAATAGATGATTAACAAAGAGGAAATGGTTATTACAGAAGAGGAAGAGCAGCGTCTCCCTCGTTGAATGAACAAGACGTGGCCCATGAATAACAATCCACTTGCTGTATAATTAATAGTATATTATGCATGGCTTTCATACTGTCTTTAAGGTAGGCACTGCAGGAACCTGTTTAAGTAATGGAGACTAGACAAGTAGTCTGACATACAGGGCTGCTGCAGCTGCTGGATTCATCTCTATAAAGCCCTCCTTACACACACACACACACACACACACACACACACACACACACACACACACACACACACACACACACACACACACACACACACACACACACACACACACACACACACACACACACACACACACACACACACACACACACACACACACACACACATCCCAACCCCCTCATACATTTTTAATAGAATCTATTACTTCTGGATTAGCCGATAAGAGCTGCCCTGGTTAAATTCTATAATAGTTTGCATAATTGGTATCAGAGCCGCATATAAGAAAGACCCAGATTTCTCTCTTCTCCTTCTCTGTGGAGAAAGAAGAAAAAAGGACACAAAGGTTCAAATGCAGGAAAACCAAACAACCCGGAGTCACTCTGCTCCACGCTAAAAGAACACTCGAGGCCCGAGGCCGATAACAATGAGGCTCATTTCCATTGAGATTAGCTCCTGTAAAAGGTATTACAACGGTTTTACGAAACAGAAAAGAAGCATTTCCTATACAACTTGCGTGCAAGCACAAAATTTATGTAAATGCAAACGCCGGGCAATGCTCAGACAGATGTCCACGGCTTTCAGATGGATGTAAATCATGCAGCGTTAATGGCTGGTTGCCTGGGATGAACATAAACGTCACAATTTCTCCCGTGCACAGCGTCATGTGGCCGCCGCTAAGCAGTTGTGTTACAATGAAAGCTGAGGATGAAGAAGTCTGATGGATCTGTAACAACAGCCAATCATCCACTGACAAGGAACAGTCTGTCCACCACATAATCTTCCACATATTGCTTCACTATTGCAAAGACGTAAATATGAGTGAAACGTCTGCTGCATGTATAAATCAAATATAAACCTGCACATTTTTGTTGGACTACCTAAGTTTTATTCATGTTTTTCCGCAGTTTAACCCAACAAACCCTGAGCTTTTATATTCCTGTTTTTACTTCTCCTAGGTAACCTCTTTGTGGGAGGCTGTGGCTCAGGAGGTAGAGCGAGTTGTCTGGGAACCAGATGGTCGGTGGGTGTGATCCCCAGTTCATCCATTCTGCATGCCCAAGTGTCCCGGTGCAAGACGTTGAATGCCAAATTGCTCCTGATGGCTGTGCCGGCAGTGTGTGAGTGATGTGTGATAGAGAAAGTTGCAACTTTACTTTTGGTGTCTTACAAACCCGCGAGGGATCAGCGCTTCTGTGTGTATGAAGAACAAATCTAATAAAATCATAGATGTATTTTATGGTTTGTTCATCAAGACCAGGAAAGCTCTATATTAATACAATCCCACTATAGGTCGACTGTGCAAAGCAACATTGGCAATTCACCTTCTAACTGGAGGGATTTGAAAATGCAAATAAACTAAATATTAAAATGAAAAGTCTTAATGAGACTGATCTCAATTAAAAAGTCAGAGCATGTACCTGCGGAGAAACCCTACAGTCCCACATTTCACCCTCTGTCTGTTTCCCTCCCCACTACCTGAAAGTGAAAAAAAAATACATCAGTTCGCAGTCTGCAAATCTCAAACAGTATTTTACAGGATTTTAATATTTAAACATCTAAACTGCGGCAAACAAATGGTTTGAAATGAATGACAGTCCAGCTCCGTGGGATCAGAGCCTGCACCATTAACTCCGGCAGCAGCCGCAGCTACTGCCAGCGTGATGTATTTGTCTTTGAGGTTTACAGTTCTGACAAACAATTACTCGTTTACTTTGGAGTTAATGCAGGCCATTTGTGTGAGTCAGTCTTTCAAAACAGCCTTGGTATGACGATTAATGTGTCATATATAAACAATATAATCACTATTTTTGTAGTTTGTTGAATAAATGGCATCTTCTTTGCTTATTTGTTCAAATGTATCCATGGCACTTTCTCAAGTTTGGTTGAGAAACACAAGTGAACTTTATCACTGGATTTGGTCTTTGGAAAAGTACTACCTCGGACATTTTTCATTTAAAACAGATTGCCCGGCACAAATTTGTCGATTAATCCAAAACTGCACAATTAAATCTTATCTCCGAGAACAGCTTTGGTCGGCAGTAGAAAGCTCGGACTGACCCAAATCTGCCCTTGCGCGCGTCTACGGTGCCAAGGTAAAAGAAACTCACCGCATGGGGTAAAGTCTGGCCAATGCCAAGGTAGCATTAGAGGGTAAACAGAGCCTTATCTTATCCTTATCCCAGTGTGCACGCCGAGACACGCTGTCAAAGAGCTATGGGTATGCTGTCCAGCCTTTAGAAAACGTTGACTAAAGATAACAGATTGGAAGTGGAAGAGTACGCTGAAAAGTTTTTGCAGGGAAAAGAAGGGGAACTATGGTTTCAGTTTTGACGTTGACATTTTGTTGGGCCGACTCCTTTGTAGAGTTTTATGAAGGAGAAAACTAAAAAAGACGATAACAAGCATGAACTCAATCCCTCCAAACCCCCTTCCTGAGCCCTGTCATCTTTTTGTTTGGCGTACTGTTACACTGTTAAGGGTCACCGATTCCTTCTAGTCATTAAAATCTTGAAGCAAACAAAAAACTCATTAAATACCGTGGAGAGAAACGCTGCCTGCATGGCTCTTACTTGAGCTATAACCTAATGATAAGCTCCCTACCCGGCATCGTGGAAATATTCAGGACAAAAAAAAAAAAGAAGAAGCCTTTTGATCTCTGGACCAAACAAAGATGTCATCATCTCAGCTTCCATCTCTTAAATGATAAAGCATCAGTTGCAATTTGGCGGTCTTGATCATTAATTCGAAGTAATGACCGAGCACCGTCCTGTAGACAAAATAAAGATTACCGGAGCTCCACATAACCCCCCTCAGTCCCTCCCCCCTCCCCGTTGACCCCAGAGGCCCAGTCCTTAACCTCCCACCCTTAACCCCAGTTTCACTACTCCATCATCCTATTAGAGTGAAAAGACCAATTAGACAGATTTCAAAAGACGGCCGGCTGCCTGTAATTACACATGACATCTCTTAGCAGATAAAAAGGTGACTACAAAGGGTGCACGGGAGAAAAGGGCGAAGCGACTGTGCCAGCTACATTATCCATGTATGATGGGAAGAGCGGCTGGGCGCATATGTAGATACGATCAAAGTCATTTTGCATCATCTCATCGTTCAGTCTCCCAACGAGAGACTGATGCACAACGGAAATCTCCCCGTGCACATAACAAGTCTTAAATGTGAATCAACGGATGACACGGCAGAAAAAGACGTGACCTTAATCAGTCCTTGTTCTGGTCTGCGTAATAATCGTCCAAGAAAAGGTCACTGTCGTGGAGAGCCGTTTCCTCCATTCAGTAACTCAGTGGGCCCGGAGATTGAGCGAGCCTGGGGAAACTTCACAATAGATCAGAGCTCAGCTTCGCTCCTGAGATAGCAAAGGGAAGCAGGCAGCCAAATGACAAATCCCCCTCTCTCTTCACGGAGTTGGAATTACTGCCGGGGTGTGATGTGAGATCAGAGGGAAACCCCCACGGGATACCTGCACACCGACTGCTCATGATACCGCGCAATTTACAATCAGCTCAGGAGAGCTCCAGGGCCGGGCAGAGCAAGTTTCAAGCAAACAACCGCAACATGAATATTTGTCATTGTGTAATTAGTGACATGTAACCGTCTAAAACTGAAGAACGCAGCTGCTAAAGCCCAAGCAAAATGACAGCGTGTGATGTGTAAGCCCGCAGCACTGAGTGCTCACTGGGGGAAAGGGTTTTAGTGTGAGAAGCAGATTTATGGATCGAATGCCAAACCAATATACTTTATGATGAAAAGGGGACAAGCTACTAAAATTTTTATTACAGCTGTGCGGTACATCAAAGGCAACAGTGGCATGGTTTTGAATATGCTTATAGGAAATCATAAGAAAGACAGATACGCCTGTTCCTGATCACCACATGCCTCAAAAGGAAAGAATTAACCCAGGGGAGTTGACATACTTTTCTCTTTTTGGTCAGAAAATAGCTTGAACAACAACACACTCAAAAGAAGAGGAAGAAGAAGAAGAAGAAGAGGACAATGATTGACACCAAATTGCAGCTTTTTCTTCTTCTCTGCCTCTGGTGAGAAGCTGTGACATTTACGTCTCTCTGGGTAATAAAGGATCTGGCAACAAGCAGGAAGAGCATGCAGGCTAGAATTTCACACCTGGCCAATAATCTATAGGCCCCCTCTGCTGCGGCTATAACCTTCAACCCCGGCTGCCACCGGTGCAGTGAGGTGCGATGATCCCACCTCCGGCTTCCAGACAATAGAAATGGAAACCTTCAGAGGCAGGCAGCCCTCAATGACCGATAATATACTTCAAAGCACTTCCCGTTTCCACTGAGACGCTGACATTATAAAAGCGCCTTCTCGGTGCGCGCATGCACAGAACAGCATCCAACTCACACATGCACCGCACACAGCTGATGAGAGTGGAAAAACGCCCCTGGCGCACGAAACAACAGTTTTTATAGAAGAGAAAAAAAACTCCAGAAACTTACACATCATCATTACGCAAACGTTTCTCATCCATATTATCACCAAATTACGCACATTTCCCATATTTATAAAAATAACCAGGGACTATTTTTTTTACCATTAAATGAATCATTCTCTATGGTGGATATAAATTACAGTGCTTATAGCTGCATATAAAAACACATTAAGCAACAGCAGGACACTGATGTACAGTGAGGGCGAGACACTCCTATCCATGAGTGCGCACCGGGCATCTTTCACCACTTTAGCGCTGTCGACCTGGAATCAATGCGGGGCAGGATCCCGGAGCATCTTTACAACCAGACATGTTTTATTCTCACTCTGTCATCGTGCGGGCAACACACACACACACACGCACGCACACACGCACGCACACACGCACACATACAGCGACCATTCACACCTATGGAGCTGCAGAGGGAAAAAAAACCAGAGAAACATTTGCCACACACACATACTTTGAGCGTTATAGTGTAAATAAAAGAAGTCTTACAGAGTTTGGTCTTATCATAAGGCTTGTTTATCTTTGGTGGGCCACGGCTGATTGGTCGCTCCCCTGCTCGGAAGGCGTATTTCCTCCGCAAAAAGCAATCTCGCCTCGGATTCCGCGGTGCGCACTGGAGACCTCCGGGGATACATCCATGGATGACGCCGGCTCCATTAGCTGAACTTCCACAGCATCTTCAGCGCGAGTGTAACAAGGAGGAAATGTCACCGGTTGTTTTGTTTCTTCCGTTGCAGCAGCTTGTCGCTCATCCCGGGAGCTGACAAAAGCAGAGAGTGTGTGTGTGTGTGTGAGTGTGTGTGTGTGTGTGTGTATGCCACAGAGAGAGAGCGAGCGAGAGAGTGATGTCGGAATGGCAATGAGTCCTCTGCACTGTTGAAACCGGCTCCGGGCCAATCAATCAAGGGTACATTTGAATATTCCCACGGCTCGGCCAATCGTGTGCGAGGGAAGGCGGCCGCTGCCGTGACGCCGGAGCCGTCAAAGTGAGCACGTTGCTGTGTTTTAAAGGAGAAGAGCCTCTGATGTGACGGCGCCGGAACAGATGCAAGTTTTTTGGGGGGTCGATGTTGATCCCTGCACGTCTGATCGATTATGATATCTGCATCTCAGCCAATCAGAGGAGCCCCATTAAACAGAAAATGACCATGAAAAACCTGCATCACCTCAGGGACTGGGAGCAACGATGGAATAAAAGTATAGAAGGTATAGAAATAAAAAAAACCCCACCACATTGTAAAGAAAAACCCAATTACAAATGTTCTGCATGTATGTCAAAATCTATCTGTCTGTCTGTCTGTCTGTCTGTCTGTCTGTCTGTCTGTCTGTCTGTCTGTCTGTCTGTCTATCTATCTATCTTGTATGATTGTTATTTGTGATGTATTAAAGATGCACTTGTTTTAAAAGTTGTTTATGTTTTGCAATTGAAATCTGAATCTGTTCAGCTATACTCTCTAAACTAATATGGTACTCAGTAGAGCGCATACCTCCGCCAAGGTCTCCTTCAATTCAATAAAGCTTCACCAAATTTCATACACTCATTAATAACAGTTTCCTAAATGATTTAAGATCCATTAATTATTTCTTGGGGAAATGGTGGAAAACGCTCTATCTTGCAAAGTTAATGAAAGTTGGGAAAAAGAAAATCCTCGATTAGCAGCCAATATTTACCAAGTTTCGTGTTAATCCGTCCAGTAGTTTTCGTGTATTCTTGCTTGCAAACAAACAAACAAACCAAGGTACAGACAAAAGGACACAGGTGAAAACATGGGCGTAGGTAGAAGAGGGAGTATAAGTTATGATCATGTTGTGAAAGCAGAGTAAAATGAAAAGTAGAGCAGTGCACATACCTGAAAACTGTACTTAAGCACAGTGTTTACAGATACAGCTCCTAGTTGTGAGAGCAGGATGTCGTTACAGAGACTAGACCTCAGTGGTGTTGAATCAGCACCTGTTTGATACAGTGAATACACTCATTATGAATCTGTCTTTTCAGCAGAGGCATGTTGATCCTAAAGAAACATCTGTGAATAAGAACAGGTTGAACGCAGAGAGCATCACAAACAGAAAGTGAGGATCTAAAAAGTGCGTGAAAACCTTTTTCCAATGCAAGCGACTCTTGTCTGAAACAAAATCGAGAACCAACCTGACTATAAATGATGTCTCTCGGGTTAAACGTCTCAGGATGAGAGCTTGTCACGATCTGCTGCTGGAAATAATTTAGTGTGCCATTTCCCCGGCAGACAGCCTGACTTGTCATAGGATGGAAGCCACGGGCGCAATTAATCTCCGTGCCAGCAGCGTCTTCCAGTTTGAGTATCCTGGTATTGTGCTGGTTGGCTCGCTGTGACTCTCACATGGAATGGAGCCATCATTAATGTGCTATGTCCAAGTCAAAAGGAAAAAGGTGTGTTGTGTGTTTAACCAACACCAACAGAATCATAATTTAATTAAACAAGTTCATCCTGTCCTCAAAATGTATTATAGTTTTTTTAATGATGCGGTGACAGTGTGTGTTTCTGTGGTGAAATCGTGAATTATACATGTTCTGCTCCCTGAGTTGGTTTACACCCAAATGTTGAGCACTTATCAATATAATTGTCGACTGTCCTTTGAGGGCATGAGGTGTTTGACACATTCAGATAGTAATGACAGTGTATGCTTGACTACTCACCCATCTTAAATCTAATAATAGTTCCCCGTGGCTGTCAAAATGTACATGTTGTAAGTCTAATGGCATCACAGCATGAGGTGACTGCATAATGCATATTTGGGGGTGACTGTGAATCTTTGTCTGTGCATGTGTTTGTGTGTGTGTGTGTGTGTGGGGGGGGGCTCATTTCCTGAGCCAGTGGGCTTCCTCTGCAGGTCTTTTCTCTGTTGACACTTTGACATGTCCCAGGATGAAAAGTACAAGTGTTAATAGTGAAATGAATGATGGCTGAATTCTCTTTGGTCACATTATCTTGACTCACAGGGACAGTTGAATGGAACGGAGCCATCATTGATGTTGTTAGGAACACCAGTGCTAAAACCTTAGAATTCCAATACCATTCACAATATGTATGATGCAGGGGCGCTGCAACAGGGCAGGCACAAAGCTGGGGCCTCACGCTGAGAGGGGGCTCCTTAGAGCTGCCACAGAAATGTCAATTTTGCAAGAGCGCCCTACATTTTCGGATCAGCCTTGTGCTGACAACAACAACATACCAAAAAAGCTTTGTTATTTTAGAAGTTTGGTTGAAGACTAGAATGGTTCCATGTAGGTCCCCCCTGGTCCCTTTTGCCTGGGGCTCCCGAAGTCCGGTGCAAAGCCCTTGGTATTATGAGCTAACAGCTGCACTCACCTCTGCTCTTTGAGGAATAGACATTTTGGGAACTTGTTGCAGCTGCAGGAGAGAAGGCCGATCCCAACAACACGTCCAGGTGTTTAAACCGGTCAGAGCTGCCGTTCTGGTTGTGCTCCTCTATTTTTCATAGTCTTGTTTGAGTTTATAGCATACACCGTATTGTTATGGTTCGCTGTTTCCATTTCACACTGGACGTTGTCCCCAGCACAAATGCTAAGCAAGGTCTGGACTTCCTTGTTGGTCAATCATTCATACCTTTTCTTCAAGTTCATCATGACCTGAGGCTCAAAAGTGTTAACAGTTGGTTTGCAGCTTCGGGTTTCTAAAAATGGTGGGTGAAATAAAATGCAGAGAGTGTTCCGACTAATCAGAAAGGTTCAGCTTTGCAAGACCCATCCCCTTTCACATTTTCAAGGTGAAAAGATTTACCTGGAACTTTATGTAGTCCCTGGTCCTTATGGCTCCTAGTTCTGGTGGAAAGTTCCTGCGGTCGAAATTCTGCTTGATTTGCGTATATGTCCTTGTGAGGTGGTTAGCTTAGCTTAGCTTAGCATAAATAGTGGAAAAACCTGCATCCTTGTAGTTATGGGACAGATATCTCATTCATAACAAGACACACTGATAAATATTCCCAATAATGTTGTAAATGTGACGATGGAAATCAACCACACTCACCGCAAACCCCTGCAAACACAGGTGTTATTATGTTGTTTTCTGTGAAAGCTAATCGGCCGCACGCCAAGCAGCGAGACCTGAAGGAGACAGACTGAGAAAGAATATTGAATTGTTTCTTGACAGCTCCCTGCGTGTCATTTTTCAACTTGAATGAGGCCTGCAGATGGCAAATGAGGTTGCTATGCACCAATGTCCCTCTATTGAACACGGAGGATATGGATGGAAAATACTTCTCTAGTTAATCACATGTTGTTGGAATAATGGCTCTACAGAAAGTGAAAGGGGTCCACTGTTGGCACAGGAGCTTAATGCAAACACAACACTGGTCCTCTGTTGTTGAAATCTCAAAAAAATCCACAAGTAGTAATTATTCAGTTTGCATGAGGAGCCTTTAGAAAAGTCTAACCCTACAGTAAAGACCTATTTCATATTTTAACAGTTTTTAATAATATGATGTAAAATGGTGCCGAGTGATTCACAGACATCCCTCGGTCGTAACCTGATTATGTGTTATGATCTGTGTACAGTGTGTTTCCATGCCGTGATGCTGTTATCTAGTCACATTTATGCAAAGTCAATCATTTTCTGTCTTGCGTTGCCTTTTTATTAGAAATGTATTTTCAATACATCAGAATTATCCATGAAAAGATTTATAAATTGCTGTTATTTCACCTGTGAGATGCCGTGTGCATTTGGTTATTTAGAATCTCATGTTTTTTTAACACACACAAGCATTTTGAAATTTTATGCGTAAGCTTTTGCATTGTGTGTTCCTGCCTCCATATCTTCCTTCATTATGCCACGTTTGCCCGTATAAATCATACAATGAATGATAATCAAATTCATGACCATGGCTATATTTATGTAAATAAACATGCACGGGGACTAAAACGTCCCAGCAATAGGATCATGCTATGCACATATAGAGCACATATTTTTTGTATGCACATATGGAAGCATTTGTAAACATGTATGCAAAAAAAATCCTTATTTAGAAAGATTCCAAGGGATGCAAATAAAACGTACAGGCTCATAAGCATGACTATAACATTGTGGTTGTCTCGGCAATAATGAAACAACAGAGCAAATCCTTGACGAAAGAATAAGCTCATATTATGAATGCACACTCTGTCTAGGGCTGTAGTGACTCTCATCCTGATAATCATTCTGTTTTGGCCACGTCCTCGTGTGCTGTTGAGCTCGCCCTCTTTAGACAGCCTTCATCAGACCAAAATGAACCTGGCACTGACAGTAATAAAGTGCTCCATCTGCGCCTGGCAAGCCGAGGCAAATGAACCAATTAAGGCCCGGTGAAGTCTCCTCCTTCACCTACTGGTGATGGCGGCCGTCATCTCCATCATGATGAAAAGGAGAGAGTGCAAGGGTAATTAAATACCAGCAGGGGCCAGGGGGGCAAACCTAATAACTCTCTGTAACAAGCCAATAAAATGCCTTATTGCTCGAGGGTTCACACAACCCAGAGCGTGGTAATGGTGAAGGGGACCACTTACTGCACACAGCCATTCATATATGTTCACAACATTCAGAGAAGAATGACCTTGTGGGGAGATTTCAGCATTAGCTCGCAGACAAAGTGCAAAAACCTCTCATGGCACCTTGTGTCTGCCACAGGGATATTTCCTGCTTGAGTCAGAAGTGTCTTTCATGTGAAGTCAAAAATACTTGGCTGTCCTGGGTGCAGACTATAAACGGTGCAGTAATCCCTGTTGTAGCATGTTGCCATCTGCTGGCAAAAAAGTACTTGTACAACTGTATTCAGCAGCATCTGTGTATGAGTCATA
This sequence comes from Hippoglossus stenolepis, assembly GCF_022539355.2. NCBI lineage: Eukaryota > Metazoa > Chordata > Actinopteri > Pleuronectiformes > Pleuronectidae > Hippoglossus > Hippoglossus stenolepis. Next base: position 9,195,527 of record NC_061500.1, read on the forward strand.
AGAGTCTTTACAGGATTTTATGTTTGAATTGTTACTATGTATCTTTGAATGAGACACTTTGAATGTGAATATTCCAGTGGCTGGTTTGATTTTAGGCCGACACAACTTTTAACTGTCTTTGTTGTGTTTGTGTATCCCGCCCTCGTGATTGCCCTGACACATTTGCCACTGATTGTGTGTGTGTGTGTGTGTGTGTGTGTGTCTGTGTCACCGGCTCCTATTTAAAATCAATTCATGAATAAAAAAGCAACAAAGCATCTTTCAACAGCGTTCCTGTAGCAAATTATCAATTTAAATAGAAACTATGCTTTTGTTTCACTGGCATGAGGCGGAAAATCTTCCCATCTGTGAGACAAAGGTTTTTTGGCACTCCCTGATTTAATGTGTTTTTATTTCCTGCTTGGTTTCAGACAATGAGATGCCACTGACTAATGTGGATGGTATTGACAGTTATTAGGGGGAGTTGTTTTTTTGTCAAACGTTAAATAGTTAGTAGTTTTTTCCAGAAATGTATTTAAGAAAGTTGTTGTAGGTTTAATGTATGTGAACTTTAACACAGGAACAAAGGAAGAGAGAGATAACTTACCAATTCCTTCAACGCATACTTTATTTCACACCACTTATCTCATTTACACCAGATATTCAAGAGAATTCCATTGCAGAAGTTGTAATTATATTTCCCCAGATTTGTCCAACACACAAGATAAATCTCTAGGTGGCAAGGGGAAATGTCTTTTTTTGCAGGTCTTACACTTTTATTAATTCGTACTGATCCATTGACTGCAACCATGTCCAATTTTGTTAGGAGTGGCCTCAATACATTATTGATGAAGTCTTATCAAAACTGTGAATTTTCGTCAAACACCATGTTAGTGGCATGGCGTCAAATTTCAACATTATGCATTATTCCCATCTATTAGCTATGTCTGCATGACTGTTCTTCTTCCTTACATGTATGATAATATATATATGTCAAAAGCTATTACACAACCAAGATATTAGGCATCAATCTTATTTTGGCGTTGATCTTGCCTTTGATCATTATTTTGCTAGTAAATCACATGCAATATTCCATTAAAACACGCCAAAAAAAGTGTAACAATTTAAAAAAGAGGTTGTGCAATTGAAAAGGGAAGTAGGGCTGTTGAGGGAAAGAAATGAGGAGTTAATAGAGGAGGTACGCCTACTCAGAGAAAGTAATGAAGTGATAAAGGAAAAAATTTATAGATTTTTTGTGAAATTAACTTAAGATCTGTATTGAGCAATTAGCTTGCTTTTCATTTGTGAAAAGGACGTTTTTTTATTAAACTCCACTGTGCATTGTTCAGTCAGCACCAAAATCCTCACTTATGATCAGAGTCCCAGCCTGAACAGCTCCATATGTTAATATCAACTCAGGGTCATAGCGCCACCTAGTTTTTATGTGGATTTATAATTCTTAATCTAACACTGGACTGGGTTAAACTTGTCGGAGTGAGGGCTGCGGTCACATATCCTGGATTATACCGCAGTAAATCCATCATAAAGACGATAAATAAATAAATAAACATCCCGTTAGTTTCCACGGGGCGTCCCTCGCCCTGCAGCTGCGTTCCTACGGCAACGCGTGGAAGCTTCCTCCAGGAGGATCATGGGAAGGAATTTCGGCTACAGAAGCGGAGGGAGTTTCGAATTATTTCACGATTAGCTTCGGTTTAACATGCGATTCCACGCTCGTGTTACGTTTTTCTCCAACACCCGACGTGAACACAACACGTGAGTAGAGTCCGAGCATCTCAAATATTCAAGTTAGTCTTTTCTGGAGCAGTTTTCCTCGCTGCAAGCAGAGTTAGCTCGGTGGCTAACGACGGTTAACGCTTTGAAAACAAAGGGAAAGAACGGACAATAATCTTTTTATACACAGTCTGTGTTAATAACACGGCGCCATAACATTGTAGACACCTCTTAATATCGTGGATATGTACTTTAATCGCGTATTTACTGGTACCAGCTATGGAGCTAACCAGAATGTGTACTGGCGACACATAGACGTGATGCTTTCCCACTAACCCATAGATTTCTATCGTCCTGCTTGTCCAGAGGGATTCTGTCTTTTCTAATAACCCTCCCTGGAGACACAATCCCCACGAAGAACTGATGCTGGCATCCAAACATGGAGCTGAAGCTGGAGGTTGTTCTGTCGACCAGCATCAAACGGAAGAAACCATGGCCCAGATTCTGCTGGCTCGGTCAGGTGAGGAGAGAGAAGTGAAAACACACTTAACCTGATGTGCATGAGGGACAAATGACTGTGAGCCCTCTGCTGTGTCATCCCTCCAGGAGAAGGAGTCTGTGTTCCTGTTAGATGACAAACGGATCAGTGAGATCAACATGGTCTCCGGTCGCACGAAGAAGAGGACCCCGAAACTCCATCCTTTGCTCAACAGTGTGGTGACAATGGCCTCATCCCGCAGCGGTGAGTTTGCTGTATAAACTCGAAGTAAAACACTTCCCTGTCAAGTCTGTGAATACATTAATACACTGGTTGATTGGTTGTGGTTTTTTGTAGGTGTGTGGCTTTGTGGGATTTTGGTCTCGGGAGAACTCTTTCTGTGGAACAGGGATAAGGACTTGTTGAAGACTGCTGCAGCTGCCCCAGAAGTAGTTCAAGTCATTACTTCTGGTCAAGGTATATGCACAATAAGAGGCAAATACATCAGCATTTTTCTTTAACTACTCAAAAAGCAGCAGGTGATATTTCAGAAGATATCTGCAATATCATCCAAGTACTGCTGTGAGGATTAGATCTGTACAAGTAGTTATTTGCAGACATATCTGATCCTAGTTATTAAAGTAGCTGTACACTGTTAATTGGTGTTTATAAGGAGATGTTCAATGATTCTTTGTTCGGCACATCCTCTGTCCCAAATCCCACCATTTATTTTATATTTTGACAAGTTGTTAAATCCTAAATGATGGTTCTCTGTGTGTTTTCACAGGAAATACCCCACGGTTTTCTCTTCAGGTTTCAAGGGATGGAATGCGTGTGCTTCTGGTAGCCATAACCGGACACGTCTTCCTGTGGGAGTGTGTGGATGTCAGGGATTTGACAGGAGTTCGAGATGGCACAGTCAAGGGACGTTGGGCCCATATCAAGCCCCTTGAGGATACCGTTCTGCCTTCTCTACTTGACAAAGAAGCATGCCAACACTCAATATTTGTAAAGACAGAAGTATGTACTTGCAATAAGAGTATATGTTTAATATCATGTTTCACTATTTTACAGACCTGCCCTACAATTCTAATTTTATTCAGGCTTTAAATCTTATTTTATCTCTCTCAAAACTCTCTCAGGCTGTGGGTGATGCCTGCTTATCAGCCCTTGTTTTCACATCCGGGAAGAAGCTTATAATCACCTGTTTGAAAATTCAGTGGGAGGAAGGCAACATGAGAGTGGGGTGAGTGAGAGGGTCGATGTAACAGTCAGGGCTTTCACTGGATATTACAATAGCAAAACAAAATCACAGTTTTCTTTGCAGTTCTGTGGGATATAGCATACAGTGGGCCACCAAGACATACCCCATGTCTCATCTCACCCCAACCTGCCAACCAGTCAAGTCTAGAGGGGCCATGGTGCCAGCCTTCTCCCCAGATGGCCAACTGTTAGCCATCGTCCTGAACCAGAGACATCCAAAGGTGAGCATCTGGCCCCTCCTATCTCTATTCTTCACATCTCCGTGTGTTTCCTTTCGCAGGTTCATCTGTAGAAATGTGAATCAAGTTTTGTATTTCCTGTTTTTCAAACCAGGCTACACAGGTCCTGTATGTGAGCACACAGAATTTTGTCTCAGTATCAAGCAGCCTTGGAGGATGTGGAATGAAGACGTTAGAGATTCCCTCCAAATACATAAGGTACAGCATTCATACATACGTGCACGAGTTCAGCATCATTTCCAGAACGTCTTGATAGAAAATGTACCAGAAAGGGAGGGACCACTTCCCACCTTATCAGCAAAATGTCTACCTTACAATCTGTGATGAACAGTGTGTATTTATTTAGGAATAAAGTGAACATATCTTCTCTTTTAGGTCGTACTGGGTGGGCAGTGTGAGCTGGTCCCCCAGCAGCCTTTTCCTGGCATGTGTCCTCAAGAGGGGCTCCCTTCTTGTGTTGGCTCGGCTCGGGGGCCTTCTCAGTCTAACAAGCTCCGGTTGTAACGTGGACTTTGGGCCGGCGCACTTCCTACCACTGCATCCCCTCGTCACTTACCGGTATACATTTGAGTCATTTTGCTTTTTATTTATGAGCCCTTTGTTTCAAGTTATTGATTTGTTTGAGCTGATCTTGATTATTGTTTCATCTCTCTCAAATCTGGTCACCTGTTCTACCGATTTCTTCACTTTTTATCTAAGAGTCATGCATCTCTCTTATTATTTTATTTTAAGCATGAATAAGGTAGAAACTCTGTGTCAAATGGGATGATTTAACATATATAATGTTTGTCTTATTTGTTTCTCTGCAGGCCACCAGTGTCTGCAGGGTCAGTGGAGGCCAATATGTCCAGTTCTAGCCTGTCGGTGCGGGACATTCTGAGGCAGCGATATTCCGTGACCTGGCATCCTCGGCTGTTGTATCTCATTGTGTCTGATGGCTACATGGCCACCGTAATGAGGGTACTCGACAGGCCTTCTCCTGCCATGTTGCTGAAATCACTTTTAAAGGACACCAGCAGGGATCTGGAAAAGGCCAGTCTGAAGCTGGAACAATCAAAGGTGGTAAACCAGGGACTTCTAGAAGTGGGAAAAGTGATCCTACTCAGTCTTAGCTTTTGCTTATACTTTATGCATTGCTATTCTTGACAATATGCCTTTCCTCACACTCATTATTTTCAGATTCACGTGAGGGCATGGTTGGAGTCAGTATCTTGCCTAAATCTTGACAGCAGCCTTGAGGCACTCAGTCCCATTGTTACACGTGGTCCCAACTCTGCAGACTCTGTCTTCTCGGGACCCACAGGTGGATCCACTTTGCCACTTTTCCTGCAGGACCAAGGGACGTTGAGTGGAACCAAGGGGCTTTTTGAAAAAGTGCAGGTCAGTCACATGCATGTAATCGCACTGTGTTAGAATGTGGCATGACTGTAATATACATTCCTTGATCCACTGAGCTGTCTTTGAGTTGCTGTTTGACTGTGTTTTTCTAGACTTTCCTTGATGACGACTCTGATTTCGACGGACCTCCTGCTGGTTCTCACATGGAGAATGTCGGTCGTTTGGAGTTTGCCTCAATGTTTGACACTCTACATGCCCATGACACACAAACTGACACTCTACTTACTACTGGTCCAAATTATGAAAAGGACTTTGCTGAACCAGAGAGGAAGACTCCTCTTCTTCATCGTGAACTCGGGAAAATTCGGACTAAGCTGCTAACAGCCTGGGCGTTTGGCCTGTCTCTAGGAAATGAGGTGGAACATAGAGCGTGTCTGCTGAAGCATACCCTCCTTTGTGTGGTGCGATTTGCTGCTTTGGTCCATTTGATCTCCAGCTCCACGGACCACACAGGAAAAAAGAATACCTCAGTCTCTACCCGGCTCCTCCATCTTATCAAAACCCTGTTATCTTTTCTTCCCTGGGATAGCACTCACTCAAATGGGCCATGCTGCCAGGGCCTGGTGGTAGAGCTCAGTAAACGACTGATACGCCTCCTGCTGACTCCTCACCCTGAGTCCTACCAGACCGGTCACTGTCAGCCATCATCTCAACTTCTGTCCACCGTCCTGCACATTTTGCAGCTGGTCTCGGATTCTCTTGACCACACATACAGCCTGCAGCAAAAAACTGTGTGGTCCTCTGCAAAGAAGGAATCTGTTGCCCAGTCACAACAGCTCTGGCCTTCAGATGTTTACCATGTACCTCTGCTACAGGATGAGAAGAAAAAGAAACTCACCTCGCTGGATCAGGGATGTCCTGTTCCCCAGCGACCATCTAGCAGGTAGAGATAGTCTCTTATGGATTTTTATGTGCCACTGTTTATGAACAAATTTGTTGTTGTGGATGCCAGTATTAGTAATTGCACATCATGCTCTACCTGACAGTTCAGAGGATTTCAAAGTCAAAAGACACTGGAGATATTCTTTTTTCCCCCAGATTGTTCGGAGTGTGGCAGTGGGTGTACAAGGTCACCCAGAAGTATCTGGAAGAACTGAAGAACTATGAAGGCTGCGACGGCTGGGAGGAGGAGCAGCAGCAGTTGACTTTCCTCACGTCCCAGATTCAAGCAGCCCTGCAGGCCACAGGAGCAAAGCTCGAGCAGGGCCCTGCACTGATGAGTTACCCAGGTCTGAAAAACATCTGAGATTTATTATTTATATCTATGGTTATTGTACCAACTACAGGAAGTAAAGACAATGTAGATTTTCTACATAGTTCAGTTGTGTTTAAATGGACAAAATTAACCTTGTATTTTCAAAAATCTTGCATCATATTGAGCAACTAGTTCATCTTAAATAATGAAGTTATTTATCTGTGGCTCAGATCAATTAGAATAATAGTTATTTGTGAATAATTACTGTTGTTATTTAGCATTCGACTCGTCTCCCCCAGGTGAACATCTTTTCCTGTGTGGCTTGTATCCAAAGAGTGCCGAGGCCTGGCGGTCACAAATTTGTGACGAGAGTAACAAAAGTAAGCCTCATTGCTTCAGTTTTTCAAAACTAAGTAGACCACATATTCACGTTCAGTCTGAAATGGTAATTCCATATATTTGTTATTAGTTTGTGATCGCAGGGTCTTCCAGGAGGAACGGCTCTGTCTGGCACTCCTCTACAGTCTTCTGTCCCAGTACCGTCTAAGGGAAGCCCAAGAGTTGGGCGACCACATGGCACGTCTCATCCTGCACAGGGCTGGACATCAGAAGGACAACAGAAAATCCAAAACAGGTCAGAAAGAGTTTTCATATGCAAGTCAGTTTATGTCATCAAGTTGTATATAGCCAACATCCCAGCCTTTCCAGTATGATTCATTTAAATGCATTATTAAGATATGACACCCTGTCTAAAAGGTCAAGCTATAGAGCAGCAGAGGAAATCTGACTTTGAAAGTAAGAAGTGTTAGTTATCAGTCTTGCCTTTTGTTTCTTGCAGCAGATTCTTTTCCTTGCACGTGGCTCCCAGTCGATCTTCACAGTGATGCAGCCTTTGCAGTGGTTCAGAGTCTGGGGAGAGTCATGGCCTCTTACTTCGCCAACCAACCCCTCCACATCCTGCCCCCTCACAATGTGGCCGTCTTGCCTCCTCTACATTTACCTCATGGTGCGTTTCCAAAAATTTGTCATCAGTTCAAAATGGTAATTTCTTAATAATATTAATCATTATGTCTTTTCTCAGGCCCAAGTGTTGGGCGCTTGGTGCCTCTATGCCAAGAGGAGGTGGCAACAGCAGTTCGACGACAGCATCTGTCAGAGGTGTGGACAGTGGACTACGCCCAGGACCTGCTCCTTCTCGGGGGTCTGCTGCCTGAGGCTGTGTGGTTGGCTTCCCACCTCGGGGACTGGAAGACAGCGGTTTCTCTGAGTCTGGCTTACACAAGCTACTGCACTGACCACTGCGACTTTGCTCGGTCAGTGTAAAAGAAAGTGGACAGTATAATCAGGGAGAAGTTTTCTGTTACTGTTGGCATTTTATTTTATCATATATTTGATTCATGATCATGCCAATAACATCTTTCATGACAGGCTGAGAAGGAGAGAGCTCCACCTCCCAACAGATATGGAAGCAGAAAGCATTTTTCAGGCTGAGTTGGAGAGTCTTCTTGGGAATAAGCCGGACTCCCAGGGGCACAGGGACAAGGAATATGACAAGAGCTTGACAGGTATGTGAGACCTGACAACTGTAAGATAACCCGGACAAACATAAAACCTTTTAATCAATGCCTTGTGTCACCTCCTTTTACTAGACCCTTTGGAAGGAGAGGACTGGGATTTATTACTAGTTTCCATGCAGGAGATTCTGAGAGCATCAGTCATGGCTGGAGTGAATGTTATGTCCTCACCCTTGTCTTCCTTGCTGGACACAGCCAAAGACTTGTGTTCCTGTTTACCTCTGTTGGTGCCCAGTGGACTGTATCTCCCCTCCCCACCTCTTTATTGCCCTCAGCCTTCCCCGAACACACAGGTACATGAGAAGAGAAGATCAACTTGTAAAACAATGTTCACACAAACATGTAATTAAATGTTGTTGTTCTGTGTGTCTGGTTCTCAGGACCCGATAGGAACAGCAGGGCAGTTTGCAGAGGTTGCATCACGTCACAAGGTGTCTGCGGTTCTCCAAAGATTGCTTTTACTTCTGAGATCTGCCCGTTGTTGCCAACCTGCTGCCCAGTGGTACATCACCCATCTGCGCCGGGCCAGACACCTACTACACAAGGTACTTCACACAAGGACCAGAGGGTTTTTGTCTGGTTTAATAAGAGGATTAAATGTCTCTATGTTTTAAGAAGTTTTAAGTCTTAATGAATGAAAAAGGTACGTTTTTAAAGGTCATTTTGTCTTGGAACAAAACGAGAAAAAACCAAGACTTTCCAATTACTACACCTTCATTGGTTCATCAACACAGTGTTCAAGAGTTGGTGATTATACTTAGTTATGAAATGCCATGCCATCTGAGAGAGTGTAAATATCTGATGTTGTTTTCAGATCAAAAAGAAGTACTCATATCCAGCAGCTACTGAAGAAGAGAAAGCTTTCCCAGAAGGGCTGATGAAGTTTGTCACGCGCAGTGGATTCTTCAGACTGGGCCCTAACAAAGATGGTCATTTGGACTCTGACACGATCCAAACTATTAGTAAGATGCCACTCAAAGTGCAATGTGGATGTTAAAATCAATAATCAGTTTTCATATGGAACTTACCAATCGTATTTCTGCTACAAGTCTGTTTCAGGGAGCTGTGTGGTTTATGCTGGATGTTGCATGTCAGGGACCAACTCTCCATTTCCTGCAGGAAGTATCAGGCTGCCAGGCAGCATTGCAGAGATAAACAGGTATTATATTTGTGTTTGAGAGGATGACATATTTCTGTAAATATTCTCAGCTATTGATGCCCCATGAGAATGCCTTTGTATTGTTGTCCCATAGATCCCTGGTGATTCAGATGTGAGATCTAGCTGCGCTGAAGCTCTCCGCTGGGCCCGTCGCTTTCTGCCTTTCTCTCGCTACCTCAATGCTGAAGAAATTCTCCAGGACGTACTGCTCAGCCTCGTGTCTGAACTGCCTCCGGTCTCTTTGGTGAAATTGCTTTTTCTTGCCTTTTATTACATAAGCAGGGTTTGTTAAAGTAGAACAGAGTGAGTAAATGTCTCATCCTTGCCGGCTCCTTCTTAGGTTGCAGACACGCTGGTACAAGCCTTCCCGGGGGAGGAAGAGTCTGTCAGAGTCCCGCTGAGAGAAAAGTATAACTCACTGCTACAGAGACTGAGGCAATGCAATGTCCTTGGTATGAACCCTTCTTTTTCATTAACAAGTTCCTTTGAAATGCTACACAACACTGAAATGGTTTATATATTTAACTTTACATTTAAATATATTTTGTTTAACTTACCTGATGGCCTACATTTTATTCTTGATTCTTTTTTTTTTGTTTACTATTAGAATATATATAGAATGTAGGACATGAATGGGTACACCCTGAACAGATCGCTAGTCCGTAGCAGGACAAACAACCAGCTCAGAGTCTTACATTAAGGACAATTTAGAGTCTCCAATTAACCTTTGTATTGTGGGAGGAAGTCCATGTTCCCTGAGGAAACCCAAGCAGGAACAGAAAGAATATAGACATTCCTCAGAGAATTGCCCCAGCCGGTCTGTGTGTTCAAACCCAGAACCTTCTTGCTGTGAGGCAAAAGGGCTATTATCTCTCTTGGTTAGCCTTTCGATAATTTTAATGTTTATTTGTTTTATATGCTGCCCCTTTTACGATCTAACCTGCACCTTTTAACAAAACAAATTACTAGTATTCATTATTCATCACTTCTTAAAATTATGCGATGTATTTTTAAACCTTCATTTCTGTCTCTTCTCTGTCTCTAGAAGGTGAAAGGGATGAGGCAAATGAGTTGATGATGGTTCTGATTCAGGACAAACACAGGCAGAGGAGAAAACATCTTGGGCGTTTGCGGAGGCACCTGGCTCCCCCTGAGCTCCACCTGTGGGAGAAGGAGGAGGAAGAGGAGGACAGGGGAAACAAACATGGGATGGCAATGATGAGGCAACTCTCACTGGGTACAAGTCTGAGCACCAGCACTTTAACCGACTGCGGGTTTCCCCCAGTGTGCAGTGATGGAGACACAGCAGAGAACACATCTGAGGCCATCTCCCCTGAACAGCATTGCCGAGCCATGTCCAGGTAGCCAGTGAAACAGTAGCACTGCTATTTCTCTGAATTATCATCTATGTTGTGGCTTATTTTGTGCTGTTTCTTTTCTTTTCAGGGACAAAAAAGTACATAAAGTAAGAGACAGAGAAAATGCTGTTAAGATTGAAAGCGCCATTCAGGAGGAGACTCAAGTAGACGGTACCAAGGGGAATGAGAAGTCCCCCTTACCAGTGGTTGGCACCTGGGAGTTTGAGTTGGAAGACGAAGAATATTTGAACTTCCTGGAGCTCTTCATCAGCTACGAGCTAGAGAAGGATGTGGCTGATGGAGGGGACCCGGGCAGTGAACTTCCTTTGCTGAAGAGCTTCTCCTCCAAGCTGAGGGAGAGAGAGTTGCACTCGCTCACTTTTGATGTGCTCACAACGATACATCGGCGTCAAAGAGACGGGCACCATCCAGGGAGGAAACCTTGGAGCAGCGACCCTCCAGTGTTCAGAGCTGGGTGCTGCTACAAGCCCATTAAGCAAGGCCCGACACCTGAACCTCAATCGTCCGCCGTCTGGAATGAAGCCTCCATATCCAGAGCCAGTCTTTCAGTCAGTTCTCTTCCTGGGCCGAGAACTGGCAAGATGAAAGGTTTGTTTGGCCTCCGAAAGCAAAGCAGTGTGCATTTAGCCCAAAGGAAGAATAGGGGTCACTGTGGTTCTGAATCTAGCCCTATTAAAAGTACCTTTCCCATTGGGCAGCCATCAGAGAGCTTGATGTTTGCCTCCCCAACTTCAGTGGAAGCTGTGACTGAACTGCAGCAGGGCCTGGTCCCTAAATTAGAGGCTCAGTTTCCAGAGCTGGGCCGGCTGCTGGAGTGGATGGTGCGCTGGGCTGATAGGAGGGTGCTTCTTCATCATAGAAGAAAGAAGAAAGAGAGGGGAGGAGGGGTCGGAGGACCAGCTGACGAAGGAGTAGTGATTCGTGTCAAAGCCTCAGCGCCTGCTGTCCTCACCTCCCTCAGCTTACTAGAGTGGAGGTACACGGCTCTATTTGGGACGGAGCGCTACAGCACCCACATCCAAGTTCCAGAAACACAGTGGACTGTGGCCCCTGTGGTGCAACCTGCGGTGGACGGGAACCCGGAGAGAGAGAGCAGTATTGATACAGGCTACCCCGGATCTGCCAACACTCCCATCACTGGTCCGGATCACAATCTACAGCAAGGGGAACTCTCCATGTGAGTGCCCGATGTTTTTATTTACACATTCTTGTAACTGGGCAAGCTGGACCTACATTCTGTTGCTTTTAAAGCCAGTTTGTGCCATAAACTTCAGAGTGTAGTTGACCAGTAGTTTGGGAATTTGGTCTTTGAGAAATGTTTTGTATAAAAACTGGGTTGTGGTCAATATGTGTGATGTTTATTGAAGGATTTGAGATATAATAACGATTCAAGAACAACAAACTAAAATAAAAATGTACACATATATTGATTTTGTATTTTATATGTATTATTCTTTTATTTTTACTGTTTAGATGAATACTATACTGTTTTTGATATACTATTTGCTTCCCTGCAGCAGCTCTTGCACAGATGAACCAGAGGAACTGACACGTCACAGGAAGCCTCTTTCTAATGACCAGGACCAACAGACCTTTCATGCTCAGCGGGCACAGTCCAGTTCACAACAACCATATCTCGATGACTTAGATTTTGCATCTGAAAAAGAAGGTATGGTGCTAAGTTATATTGGATCATACATTTTTTTTGTAATATACACCTTTATAACTGAGAGTATGAATGTGTTTGTATTTGTAGGTAAAAGTAGTGGCAGTGAGCGGTTGGAGATGTCATCCCTTGAAATCTGTGAAAACATCTGCACACTTGAAACGGTGAGTATTACCATTCAGGATTCCTTTTCCTCATATGTATCATCAGTGTTCTCAAAACAGATATAATTAACGTTCTTGTCATTTCCAGAGTTTGAAGCTTGCAGACTTGGACTCAGAAAACACTGAAGATACGTTCACTTCCACCTCTCTGTGAGTTTTGAATTATTAATAATTTTATTTAAATAATTTATTTTGAAAGGACAACTGAATGGTTACAAATATGTATAAGCATTACTGTAATAAGTTGGTGCCACGATTATATGAGATTTAGACTTTTAAGTCTCTAATGTTATGTTTTCTTTAGTTATGTTGACAGTAATTCATCAACATTGCATCTACTACTATAAATGTATAATGTAAGATTGTTATTGTTGAGTTATTGTTGTATGTTTATGTTTATTTGGTGATAGAACCAAAATTTAAAGGCTGACAATGTCTCTTTAGTGTCTCAAACTACTATTTGTTTTCTTCCATCCTAGAAGTGTACAAGCTCCCCTACACCCAGAGCCCCAAGCTCTTCCTCCTGTGCAGCCCAAGGCCTCGGTTCACACAGATGTCACGGATACAGTTGGTGGGCTGTTCCCCGATACACCTGTAGATCCTCCCAACCTTCAGCCACAAAGCTCCATGGCTGGTGCACCCACTCCTGTTTCTGCAGCACCCGATCAGCCATTATCCAATCAGCCCCCACAGATGAGACAGCGACTGGGTGAAGACTTATTTAGATTAGTTCAGGTAAGAAAGAATTGCCTGAAAGGAAAGGTTTGCATTCTGTTGTCTCTTATGATTGACTCTCACCTAAAGAATTGTTGGCCTTTGTTGCAGAATATCAACTACATGAGCATGATGGAGGTTTTGGGAGCTTCCTTTTCCAGCCTGGAACTTGCCCAGCAGAACTCTTCTTTGGCTCAGTCTAGCATGAACTCCTCACACCCTAATGTGCCATCATCCCATGTAACCAACTTCATCCCTCAACCAAATGTCTTACCTGTTCAAACCTCAGTTTCTGTGGCACCCCAGACACAGGCAAGTGTGCCACCTTCAGGATCCAACTATCCTCACCCCAGTCAGACCACCGCATGTATGTTTGCAGACCAGGCTGCTGTACAAAGTTCAGGGAAAACCTCTCGACCAGATCGCCAGCATCAAATCCCCAGGAATCTATCCTCCACTACTGGTGGAGCAGGTGTAAATGATCAGGTATTGGTCAAATGTATTGTAAAGATGTGAAATATTGTCTACTATCTATATTTACACCACAGTGGAATTAAGCTAAATACAGTTTCTCTTTTCTTCAGGAAATGCATCCACTCTCTGTCCTCGTGGGGTCCCCAGAAATCCAGTTTAAACAGAGTAGGAGTTTGATCCTGTCCTCCAAGGGGCTTCTGGTCACTGCTGACATTAGACAGGCTGTTCCCAGTACTCCTGTGGCACTGCCTTCTAATGTTAGCCTACAAAACGACCCTGCTCCCCAGGTCTTGAAGTTACTACAGGCTCGGTGTCCGCCATTGCATCAGGAGAGAGCCCCACACTATCCTCCAGCCCAAGAGTCCCAGACGCGACACACTGAAAACCCTGCATTTCTCGAATCCCATCAGCCCCAGCGCAAACACAGTTACCAAGCCGCCTCAGAGAGGGCAGAAGAAAAAAGAACCGGATCTTCAGTTCTAAGAAGACAACTCAGTTTTAATAATTCACAGGATCCACCTCCCTGCAGCTCTGAACCCCGGATCCAGATGTCAGAGGGTTCCAGGGGGCAGGAGTTCCCATTACTTCCTCCTCCTTTTCCAGCTCAGACACCTGCTCGAATGCAGGACCCTCGCCTGCTGCATCTTCAGCCTAGTGCACCCAGCAACATCACGTTCCCTAAACTACCCATGCCAGTTTTATCCAGGCCCTCTACTGTCATGTCAGCTCCAATGGGAGGAATACCTGTGACCAAGCTTTTACATATACAGCCTGGACCAAAAATGGCAAGCGATACTTCTATTACTTCCAGATGTTGAAGTTAGGCATCATGAAACCTTGAAGTGTAATTTATGTACGGATATTTGTCTCTGTCACAGATGTCGCCCATGGCAGCTCCTTCCACACAAATGACCTCCCTCATCTCCAGGGAGGATTTGACAAGTTCAGTGATCAGGAGGCAGAATGTGGAAGAGGTTCAACAGCGGTTGCTCAGAGTAGACCCACCTAATGAGAGCACCAGAGCAGCTCCGACTTCTCCCAGCTCAAACTCCAGCAAAAGGCAATCATGAGCTTCATTAATGCTGTTACTGATTTTAATTTGCATTATGCTGACTATTTAATTCACTGTGCTTGTTCTGTGTTGTTTATAGGCAGAGGAGGAGAGAGGAAAAGACGTGCGGGGAAAGAAAAACGGCGGTCACATTTAAACCAAATGAGTCCATCATCCCTATGCAGACGGTTAGACAATATTTATTTTATAAGAAGTACTTTCTATTATTAACAATGTTAAATTGTTATTCCACTATGATTTATTTGTTTCTATATGTCTACAGCCAGCAGATGAGCCTGTAAAGCCTGTAATTGAAGAGCCTGCAGTATCAGAGATCACTCCTGGACACAGCTTTGCGATTCCTCTCGGTAAGTCTCAGATGCATTTCCTGATTGATACAAAAAGGATTTTTATACAAAAAGTAACAAAGGAAAAATTTAAATAAGGATTTGTGATGATCAAAAACATGTTAATTAGGGAATACCTGAAATACTGAATGATGAAATTCATTCAATGCAAAGATATAGAAAAAAAAGGGTTAACCAGATATGTGGGTATATTATGATGCTGTGTTTACAATTCTGTTGATCTGTTTAATTAACTTCAACTCCCAGGATCCTTTGACTCTCTGCTGACTGGTCAGACATTGTTGGACAAGGCTGAGTCCACTTCAGCTGAGCTACACGCTTTTGCTTCCACGTGTAAAAAACCTCCAGAGTGTCATGATGCGTTCACCAACACAGAGCCAGGTGAGTGAGGATTTATAATGTTAACATTGTAATATTGCACAGTTGTTATGTTATCACCCAGTTGTTGTATTTGAATTTGAATGAAAATATTGTGTTAATACCTTCTGGCTTGTTTTTTAAGTAACATGTTGACATGTCTTCTTTCAGCTTGTCCTCCCACGCTTGTGGATAAATCTGTGTCTGCCTCTGTCACCACTAGTAGCCCTGAATGTAAGTTGATCTGAATTCGAACCTACAAGGACAACACCCTGATATTTATTTTTTGTGGATACAATGACGAGTCAAAAATTGTGTGTATGTGTGTTTTCTCAATGCAGCACAAGGTTCACAGAATCTTCATCTTGTTCAAAACATAGAGGAGAACCGAAAGAAACCAGAGAGGGTACAGGTGAGAGACCAGATGTGGAGGTTGACTCAGCACTGTACAATTAATGGAGCAGAATGACTTTTAGGGCCTGAGAATGTTTCTTGCACACTTAAAATTTATGTCTAAATAGATCATTCCATTGTATGATGACCACAGTACAAAACACTAGTTCCCATTATTCATTATGTAGGATGCAATGTCCTGTCTGCCTTCTAATTTCTAGAAAATACCCCAACAAGATAAAGACTTGTGTCATGTTTTTTAATGTACTGACCCTGGTCTATACCCTGTATACTTCATGTTTTCCCACATATATGCACATTCATTCCTTTGTATATCAAATATGATGCAAGAGGTTATTTTAATTAATGTTTATTATAATATAAGATATAATATATATATGATACACTTCTCTGTGTTTCTCTGTCTTTTTCTCAGGACGTGCACCGCCACCAGTTCATAAGTGTCTTGGATCTGGAAGACAATGCCCTGCACCACAATTTGCCGTGGTGTCTCAGCCCAGGAACACAGGATGTTCCTTCCGTACGCCCTTCATCACCAACTTCTGCTCAGCTTCATGTTCTTGCAACTTCTGTTATTAGGAGTCATGCTGCTGCTGCTGCTGCTTCTGATCCTCAACCATCAATCACAATCACAGACAATCTGCTCAAACCCAACACTCATCCAGGTCCTTATTTTGACCGTCTAATACATTTATGTCTTTACATTTAAAATGATTAGGCCTGAGGTGAAGTATTCAAAATGCTTTAAACATCTCTTTAACTGTGTATTCCAGATACCCCTGAGGATTCTCAGTTACACAGTCACGAGTCCAGTCCAGAGAGAGTGACTCTACAAGACACGGCAGATCCCTCTGACTCTCAGATCTGTCAGGCCATTAAGACGCTGAGTGTCGGACCTCACAGAGCTTCCTTCTCACCTCCTACAGTCCTGTTCTCCTCTCGCCTGTCAGAGCTGGATGCTCAGGTGGCTTCACTGCAGAGAATTGCAGACAATCTGGAGATGGACTTCTCCAACTCCAGGATGGTAATATTTCTATTACATAAGCAGGATGTTTTTTGTATTCATTCCATCTATATTTTAATGACCCTTAGATTTAAAAATTGGCTTCTAAGCCTCACACATTTATGTTTGTAATAAATATTTCCTTGCTTGTCCTACATTGTCTTTGTGTAGCTTGTGAGCACCATCGAAAATCTCACCCCTGGCTTTGGTCCTAATATGAAGAGTCCCGGGGCAGTGAAGAAAAACGTCAGACTGTCCGTCCCAAAGGAAGGTTTGTCCCCAAACACTAAGATTGCTTAGCATTTAAGCCAACTTGCAAGTTTTTGAAACCCATAAGCAAAAGTTGTAGCTTTAACAAAGTAACTTATAACATAGTGACATTGTTTATAAAAAAACCATAAGCCTCTGTTAATGTCAGCTTTGTGTTCTCCTTCTGTGACAGCATGGACGCCACGATTAGAGGTTTTAACTGAACCAAACGCCTACGAAGAGGAAGAGGAAGAGGAACGTCAGGACGACCAATATGTGCATCACAGTGACTCCTTCCGTCATTTCACTCCTTCTCACAGTCAAAGAGCCGGTCCTTCCTACGCTCACACCCCTCGAAGTAAAGATGCAATTTATTCAAACCTATTCTGAAAAAAACCACTTGAAATAACTCACTGAATTAATAGTTAATAGCGTGATCTTTAAAAATGTATCTTAAATTTAACGGCAATGTCGGCTTTACACATCTTCCAGGTATGTTACAGTAATACTCCTAAATGACAACTGCAAACTAAAAGAAAGATAAACATTTTTAATTGTCACCTAATGATGCAAATGGTATTATAGTAGCTTTTGTATTTGGTTTTTAATAATATTAGAAAATCAAAAAAATTGTGACTTTATGTCGGAAGTTGGACTGTTTAAGTTGATTTAAATGTTCAAAGTGCAGTCAAAATGTTTTAAGTTACTATTTCATCTGTTCAATGTTTGTGTTTCTTCCACAGAAGTAAAAGATCCCTCTCCTGAAGCATCTGGAATATCCCATGTGTAAGTTTAAGTTTAAGTTTAATCTGAAGACGTGCATTTTCAATGATCGATCTCCTATTTCACACCAATCTGCCCTCTACCTATCAACCTCTAGATGGGAAGAGGAGAATCTGGGTCAGACTGGGCTATCGGATACAGCGGAAATGTTAGAGGAGCTGGTTAGGGAAGGGTATTTATCCCGAACTGACCTGGATTTGTCCACTTCACAGCCTGCACACCACAGCAGGTATTGCACCAAAAACGACTGCAAAACAAACGGCTCCTTTTACAAATATGAGTATTCCTGAGCTGAGAAGTAATGTGACCCACAGCAGGCCGGAGCGGCGGGACAACAGCTGGGTGTCGCCGAGTAGCGTCTTCCCAGATGACGAGAGGAGAGAGCTGAGGATCTGGATGAAAGGGAAACAGAGGGAAAGGCTTGCTGTTTATCAAAAACACAGAGAAAGTCTGAGGGAGAGGGAGCTAGACCCTTTTCCTGTCCCTGGAAAAGTGGTGAGATCTGTTTGCCTTTTTATTGGAATTGATATAAATTTTGTCCTTTTATAAAATTACATCCACATCATCGTTTAGGTGCTGTACCCCTTCCTTCCACAGAAATCCACAAACAGAAATCAAGTGACCGTTTGGAAAACTAGAGAGGAAAAAGAAAAGTATGTACCTTCTTGCTTTGTGCGTGTAAAGGAGATGTTAATGTGCAGGAACGTAACTGTTATTTTAATTTGGTTTAATAGGTTCATGCTGATGGAGCAATACAACCAGAGGACCCTTGAAGCTTGTTCTTTGGCCAGGGGCTTCCCCGCCTCCCCTCCAGTCCTACGCAGTTCTTCCCAGCCTGAAGGTCCTCCGCTGCCCGCCCCCTCACAGTCCACATCCGCTCCTCTTTTCGGAAGCACTCACAGGTATTGTCTGCCACTGTAATCTGACCAGGCTCTCGTCCCATTAAATAGTAATTTTACTCTTCTCCCATTCAAACTAATCAGTAGTTATTCCACAGTGATCAGAATCTGTAAATACCCAATTCTTTTGTTCATGTTCATTTGAAACACCTGGAATTTTCTACCTTTGGTAATGGAGGTAATTTCTTTTTTTCAGGGTTTACAGGACATCTTCCAATGACAAAAGAAATCTTAAATCCCCGTCAGGACCATCTCAGCCCCTCGCTCGTCCATGGACTGCTGAGGGGCAGGGACGACCTACGGGGGATCACAGCAGGAGACTGGGACTACATAGACCAGGTATTATAATGATATTCAACTAAGTTGCCTGTGAAAAATAAGTACCATGCTAATCATGGTATATTATTTTTGTCATGAAGGATGATATTAAATTAGTCAAAACATTTTTATGCTGTGTGATTTCTTTTGGTATTAGTTACCTCTTTGCCAAGGGACCGTCTGTCTCAGGTGACCAGACGTGGCATGGTCACCGACACAAAGAGCCACATGAAAAGACACATGGCCAACCAGATTGAGGATCATCAAGTTGGATATGAGAGAAAGATGCAGTTCAACAAAAGGCCCTCAGGAGGGACTGCTGTTGGAAGAGGAATCCAGAGGGAGCAGACGAAGACAGAAGACGAAGAAATGAAGAGGCGAGAGGAGTCCAACACAGTAAGAATCTCATATTTCATAACATATTTCCCCTTTATCTTTCTGTGTCATTTACAGTGATGTTACTTCCGTGTCAAGTACTTCTTTGTTGATAGATTTCACATCTAGTTTCATATGTCGCTGTATATTTATCAGGTTTTGACCAGGCTGTCGGATGAGCAGGATGATGGAGCCGCAGCTGGTGCGTCAGAGATGGACTGGCTGGACAACCTGTCTGACAGCGCCGGCAGCTGCCTCAGCAAAATCGACTGGGCTGCTATCGAGAGGATGGTGGCTGCAGACGGAGACTGAGCTCAAGTGTCTCAAGGAAAAGAAAACGTGCCTTTTAAATCCTTTTGTAAACTGTGATAATAGATGTTATTCAGATAATATTTAATAAAAAAAGATATAATCATCAATGATATAAAATATATTATATCACAATAAAACAGGTTTAGTATTTTGTTTGAAAAGCAGGCCTACAATAAATCGCATGTGATGTAATCACTTTCATAAATAATTTTGTATCTCACTGACTGATTCTTTAAGATGGAGGTTTGTGCCATTTGAGTCTTCTAGATATATATATATTTTTTGTACAGAGTTGACTCCCCTACTAATAAATATCTGAAGTTTATAAGCTGTTTGCTCTCATTTTGTTGTCTTGAGTTTTCCACCAGATGCACAAAAGCATCTTAACATTTAATGTTAGATTTTAGTTTCAGCTCAGATTGACATGTTCTCACAATATTTAGTGTTCACAGGAAACACGTACTGTTCTGCTTAACGGCAAAGGTTGTTAAACCCACAGAGGTCCAGAGTTTCTCTCCTGAAAATATTATCATGCAGCAGTGAGTTATTACTGTGAATATGTGCCTATCAAGTAACTATACACACAGATTCTCTATCTTTCCTATTCCAGTCTATTAAAGAGAATGTCATTCACCACCACCTACAATTCTCATACTAGTTCTTCTTCAGTGTTGAACATCGGTCATTAAAATAAACTCATATTGTCGACTACTTAAAAACAAAATCAAATGATGTGTGTTCATGTGTGTCAAAAATAAAATAAAATAAAAGATTAAATAAAATTATTTTCTATTTTAAACAAAGAATCGTCATGTGTGTTTTTAAACATTTTATTAATATTCACAAATATTTATATCAACAAAAAAAAAAAAATCCTGTACCGAGCAGCTGCGGCGCTGCGAGCACCAGAAGAAGAAGAAGAAGAAGAACTTCCGGGGGTCAGAGGTAAGCGTCGCAGTTTGAAAACATGGATCCCAGCAGAGTGGAAGAAGGTAGCTGCTGTTTGCTCTCACACGTCTATAAGTTTAGTGTTTTAACTTTAAACAAGTTAAATGTGTGAGCCGGTGTAATATGCGGCATTTCCTGTTTGTGTAACATGAACTAGCTGTAAACCGTTAGCTAGAAAATGATATAAAACAGACAGAAGCTAGCTGTTAGTGCTAGCTCCTATGTTAGCAAAAAGTTTTTACCAACATAGACTCTTTAACTGTATTTAACTTTAGCTCTAATCGTCTTAAAGGTGTTTTATGCTTGTACCGTCCATATTTAATTGATATCTGCGTGGCTAGCTGACAGGTACAGGTTAATATTCCATCGTTTTATGACATGCTTCTAGTTTTAAAGCTACTTGGACGGATGTGAAGCGTTTTGGGGGATGTGTTGTTTTATAACCTATAAAGTGTGTCGGTGCTTTGTGTTATGAAGTTATCTGTATTTAAAACACTGTTTTCTCTCTGTACTTGTAACTGTAGCACACTTAGCTACATGAAGCTAATGACCATGTGTACCCTGTTGTTATATTGTTATGTATGGCTGTCGTTGTTTAAAATGTCATTTATGAGTTTTTATCCTCTTCATACTCAGTACTTTTACAAGCTGTAGAGTTCACATGACTCAGGAAACCAATGAATGACAAACAACACAATCAAACTGCATTCTGTATTTTGAGTGTTCATCTTGTTTACAAACAAACAGGGGGCACTTAACCTTCTTGGTTATAGTAATATATAATGATATAAACCAGGTTGTGATAACTACTGTTCTTCGATTTCTTTTTGCAGCATCAGACAAGATGAGCGATGATGGAGAGATTGCATCGGTCATGGGATTCTCTGGGTTTGGTATGTGCAGCTGATCACATATAGTCAAATATTTCATGTGCTTGTTTTATTACTCGTGTTTGTATTCATTGACAATATGAGTCATCGTAGTCATTGTTCCCTTCCAGGTAAGAAAGCCCGCACATTTGACCTGGATGCCATTTTTGAGCAGACCCGACGAACTGCCGTTGAAAGGAGTCAGCGTGTGTTAGGTGGGTTTATCGACAAGTATGATAATGACAAGCTGTGTAGTGATATCAGTGAGTGTGTAATCGTGATTTGGCGCATCCCTTAGAGGAGAGAGAGAAGGAGACTGACATGGAGGAGGAAGGGGAGAGCTCCAAGTCGGTCAAGCCACCAGTCAAAGCTGCAGCTACTGCTTCCAGGTAACCAGTTATTTCTAACCTGTTTGAATGAACACTGAATTACAGTTTAGTCAGGCTGCCACTGTCATTCAAGTGTAAGACAGGTTTTTGCTCTTTTTGATTGATTACTTTTTCAGTAAACAGGAGAGTGACAGCAGCAGTGACAGTGGTTCAGACTCTGACTCAGACTCTGAGGTTATTGGGCCGCCAGTGCCTCGTCAACATGAGGATGATGATGAGCTTGTGGGACCGCCTCTTCCTCCAGGTTACACAGGCAGCACGGCTCACAGTGATGATGATGATGATGATGATGATCAGGAGGCAGATGATGACGATGAGGACGTAAGTCGGAAATGACCCATTTAACAGAATGCATTTCATGAAAAATCACAATCGTCGAGTCCTCGGCTTGAATCTCTTTTAGATTTAATATGTTATGACTAAAACCTTCCATCTTTCCTCCTGCTCCTTCACACAGGCCTTTTACATTGTAAAGCGCAAGTGTTAGAAACAACATTAATAATGCTCTATTACATTGAAGTGTCCAGTACATTGACAGTGAGCCAGCACGTACAATGCCACAACCCTTAAAATGAAGCTTCTTAACAGAATTCAGCCATGATTGATTTTCTTAATTACACTTGTGATTTTCCTTCTGTGACATTTAAAAATGTCTCCTGTCGAATAGACTTGTAAAGGCAACAGTTTGTCCGGTATTGTGCTGTGATTTTAGGAGTCCACCACTAGATGGCAGCACAAGAAAATATATTTGCAATACTCAAAGACTGCATATAAAAAGTTTCTCTATAAATGAAGACACAACTACCATGTGCTGCTTACAAGTAATTCTAATGTGTATTTGTTATTTTATTTCAAATGTAAATATTTTCCTAGCAGCTAATATGTATCGGCATGTAAAATATAGCGTTACTCAGAAGTGTGGCGATTCGTTGGTATAGGTTGCAGGCTGCAAGCGTGAATCTTTCTAGTCAGTAATTGTCAGCTTTTTTGTCACAGAACCAACTAAAGTTAAATTGTTGTGTGTAATTGAATCGCTGAGTGAAAAGCTGAACTGTAACCACGCACCTAATCTGTACTTTCTGCCACAGAATCCAGTGAAGAAAATTCCAGACACTCATGAGATCACTCTGCAGCACGGCACCAGGACAGTAAGAACTTCTTTCTTTCAGCACTCAAGTCATTATAATTGTGTCTTGCTGATCTGAATCAGTTACTGGAATTTTACCCAAGGTGACCGAACTTTGCACAGGATTTCAGTAACAAGATTAGCATCAGTCTGTTTTTCTTCCTTGTGTCAGTGAGTTGTCTTTGTCCTCATTAAAGAGACAATGTGGTTCCCAGATCCAGTGCTGAGTGGAGTTTAGATATTTAACGTAATCACTCATTACAAAAAACAACTTTCAATATTTGCTTTTATTTGTGCAATATCTATTCTGCTGCCTTTCCAGGAATTGTTATTATTACACTGTGAAAAAACGTGTTGCAGCTTAACCAACCCTCTGCAGCTGGTTGGGTTCTTTCAAATGATAATTTACAAATGAAAGTAGCAGGTTTATTAGTTGTCGTTAAGTTGTAAATAACACAACTGACTCCTCAGGTATCGGCTCTTGCCTTGGACCCGTCTGGAGCTCGTTTGGTGACGGGCGGATATGATTATGATGTTCGTTTCTGGGATTTTGCTGGGATGGACCAGGCTCTGCAGGCCTTCAGGTCCCTGCAGCCCTGTGAGTGGTGAGTCAGTTTCTGAGAACGCAACATGCAACATCAACACAGTTGCTTAACATGTGGCTAATTACTTTCATGCAAACATCCAGTACACTCAGCGTGCCAAAGTGTACACACATACACAAACACACATTTGGTGAGCTTCATTGAGCCTCATGTTAACTCTGTGACATCCTCTCTTTTCATTCAAAATGAGCCTTTCAGAAGCAGATGGTTCAGATATGTGGGTGTTTGTGTGATTCTCTGTGTTTATTCTGTGTTTCACTGAAGCCATCATCAAAGATTAGATTCTTATTTGATTTTGGGAACTGGAGGGCTGAGCTGGAGCAGGCTTCCCCTTATTAACAAAAATACACGCTAAATTTAATGTGATTACAATGAGATCCAGTAGCCTGTTTGGTTTACTAACAAGCTGGGATTCATATAGAAACCTGCGCTGTTGAGGTCACTCTTCCTTTCCGGACTCAAAAAGGCAACGATTGAACTCAGTTTGTCTAAAATAATAAAGAATCTGAGAATTTGGGCTATGTGATGAGTATCCAAAGAAGCCATAATCTCACAGTTAAAAACAGCATAGCCTTACTTTCATTTCAGCGATGGAACTTTTTGCTCTCTGCACGGAAATCCTCGTGCCTCATCTACCCCCTGCTGTGTTAATGCTATTTGATATTGACCTGAATTGCTAATCTCACTCTGGTTAAGTGGTCCAGATAGTTATCTGTCTCTTCACTTGCATGCACTGCTGTGCAATGTAGAATGACAAGAGTGTTATTCAGTGTATAAATTGAAAACATTGAACTCGCATTCATCATGAAAAGCACGAAATACACCTTAAATGTGCATGCCATATGTTTTTTAGCGTGATACATATCTGTAACAGATTTTTATTTTGTTTATATTATCTAAATGTAACTTGTTTCGTAGAGTGTGTTGTTGTTATTCGTTCCCTTTCTTAGTTTAAAATGCCTGGATCCTCCGTTCTGCGTTAGTGTGTTTATGTATTGCTTGTCGTAGATCAAAAAGACCAATCATCAGATGAACATCAGATGTTGTGCTGTTTTGTTCCTATAGCTACTTGTATCTAGTGTTTGTCCTTGATTCTTGTATAACAACGTTTTTTTTCTCATGCAGAAGTCTTGTACAATTACAGCTCACAGATGGTTCGCAAACAAAACCCAAAACACTTATCAGAATTTATCAGCACCACAGAAAACCAATCTAAAATAATTATCTGTGTCTTGGATGTCCTTTACATATGTATCCTGTCTGTGCTTCCACTCAGCCATCAGATCAAGTCTCTGCAGTACAGTGTGACCGGTGATGTCATCCTGGTGATATCTGGTAACGCGCAGGCCAAGGTGTTGGACCGTGACGGCTTTAATGTGATAGAGTGTGTGAAGGGAGACCAGTACATTGTGGATATGGCTAACACCAAGGTATGCCAATACATTAATATAATAAGTTTGTCAATAGTGCTCACATATAATTGGGATTCATTATTCCTTGGGTCTGATTTCATAGTTTTGTCAATTGTTTGCATTGATTACAAATCACAGCGTCATCACTACAACCACAGGGCCAATAAACATGAGTAAAATCAAGATGTTAGTCTTTAAACTGAGATGAATGTTTACAACAGACAGCTTGGGTAATAATTTCACTGTTTCTCATTCTGCTTCTCTTGTAAATATGTTAAACTAAACTGGGGTTTGTTTAGTTTAAAACTTGTTTGATATTTCTTAAATTGTCCGACTTTCGCTGGATGTCGGTGTATACCCAGACTTCAGGAGTGTTACCTATCGAAATTATGTCCTCAACTATAAAAAATATGGCCAAGGTTTGTAATAACCTGGAAGTAATCTTAAAGATGTGAGATGTATATCATTTTTATTGCAACAGCAGCCTGCCCAAGAGCAACTGCTAAATCTAAATGCAGGCTGGATCTCCGCTCTCCTGCTCTGTGGGTTAAACCTGCCAACAAATAATGGTAGCAAGGTGTAGCTGTGAGCTGCTCTGTTGTATGTGATGATAATGGTCTGTGCTATGTGACCAGCCAGAGGCAGCTTCAGGGGGAGAGGACCACCACGTGCTTTCAGGCCTGTTGCGGTTCATCTCTTGCTTGTACCTGCATCTACAAAGGAGAATCTTAATTAAGTGTCCATGTTTGGGTTTTCGTAGAGTTTAAGAAAGCTATATTGGTGGTCACTAACCATCTGTGTCAGCTGCAGCGCATTTAGACATGGTTTATACCACCCATATGAATCACTGAAAGTGAAGGCCCATTGATTGCAAGTAGTGTTTTCCTGGTTGTCCCAAATTCTTGTACTGCTCAGTTCCAGCTGGTGCAGAAGGCCGAGTTTGGTTCAATGAAAATGCGTTTTGGCAGGCTGACAGCGTCCCAGGTGATCATTTGTGTCTCGTGTGATAATTAAGTCCGTGCCCTTACTCAGTCTCTGTTGACAGACAATTACTTGCCTCCCACTCATCACACTGTGCGGAGTGATTTGCCACACATATGCACGCAGTGAGGTATTTCTTGGTAAACAGTCAAAAATCAAGACAGAGGGAAAATCCTTGAAAAGCAGCAAAAGCACAAAAAAATTCCAAGGCAACTAGTTTGACTCGGCCAAATTGAGACGAGGATCTCAACTCAGAACTTCACCACGAAGCAACAGAAAGATACCACCCAGCGTTCTGTTGACAGGGTCTGACTATGAAGGGATTAAGTTGTTATCGCTGGCACTAAATTATAGGATTACTCCATAATCAACACCTGCTCCACACTAAATGAACACTATATAGAAGTGATCCTATTTGCAATGTGATTTTTATATTTTCAGTACATTTCCCTGTTATATTCTCACTCTTCTATATCTTCACGAGAGTCTTAAGAAGTTTCCAGCATCTGTTATTGCAAGTTTTCTTTAGAATGAACAGAAGCAGCTTTTGGATTTGATTGGTTTCTCTCTGCACTGTGGGAAATATTATGATTTCAGCTAACTGAAGAAGAATGGTAGCAAGTGATCTGCTCTTTCAAGTTGGAATTCATTCCTTGATGACTCATTTGATTCATTGACTGTGCAGCTCCAAATTGTATTTGATCAGCTGATCCTTTCAGTGCTCCTGAACTAAAACTTGACAATTACAGAAACCTTTGTAGCCTTATACTCAATGCAGTTTCCATGAACACAAACAGAGCATGCCAGTATTAGCCTCACTTAGTCTGTTTTTGTTATCAGGAAGGACTCTATTCTTGGCTTTGTTTGTCATTAATATGCTCCTTATGTGTTTACTGTTGGTATGAGTGTCAGTCTGCTTCTCTTTAGTCATTGGCAATTTGTTGCCCTAAACTGTTGAGGAAAAGGAATCGGATTTGTTCAGGAATGCTGCAGCTCCTTTAACTTAATCATGGTGCTCCTGTTTTTATACTGATGTTACTGCTAAGAGCGGAGACACAGCAGAGCCATTTTCAGCCCATATAGATAGTGTGTTTTACCATAAAATTTAACTACTAGCAATTTATTATGAATCCATTTTAGTCATTAAAAGGCAACTTAGGTAGTTCCTATTTATTGATCATTGAAGTGGTGTGTTTAAAGTATTTGACAGTGAACAGGCAGGCCACTCTTCCCGATGCACACATACCAATGGCATTCGGTTTGACTTCTGCTCATGCAAGGCTGTGCTTTCTTAAGCATCCTGTCAAATAGCAGTATGTCATGTCTGAAGGCTCTTCCTCTCTGACCTGGCAGTCAGTGGGGGAGGCCTCTCTCTGGGTTGTTCCACTCTGAAGTCATTTGTTATGAGTAATTCTCCACAGGACTTCTCTAGAAGAGGAAATGTCTAAAAGTCACTCGTTTTCTGTTTGAAGCTGTGATGCAGCACTGCTCCAGGGTTCAGTCGTTCAGTTGAAAGGTGACCTATGTCAATGAAAGCCAAAAGTCAAGGTCACAAAATGATCAAATTAAATGTCATTTCCTGATGGAAGAGTCCTTTAGGGTCAATTCAAATGAATAAAAATAATTGTTTCTCCCTGGGAACTATTTAATCTGACTCTGAATACAGGCCTCACAGTTGCCTTGTATTCCACACAACAGAATCATTTAAATGTATTGTCACAAAAATGTTTTAATGCATCAGTCTTGGTTAAAAATTTAACAATGAAGAACAGTTTCCTTTTTTGCCCATTAATCTTTATTAATTCGCCTTCATTGGATCCTCCTGGTGGCCAATTCTTAGTAATTTCGTCTAAAGTTGGAAAAACATTTTAGGTCAAATGGCAACTCTGAATGGGAGCAGATTTCTAATGTCCACTCTGCTCTTTTCAGGGCCATACAGCTATGCTGAACTGTGGCTGCTGGCATCCAAAGATGAAAGAGGAGTTCATGACCTGCTCCAATGACGGGTGAGTTTGATATAAGCGTAATCACCAGACTGTAACAATTTACCTCTGTCTTCCTACTAACTACTAACCTAGATAATCATGGTTTAATCCTATAAACCTTCTGAAGGGGAAACAGTCATGACAACGGCCTCAAGAGGCACAGGCACATCTGTGTGTTTGCTGGTCGTCACCATTAAAATGTGTTGACGACCAATAATAATTATTTAGGAAATCTGTAAGGTACGGAAACAGTATCTACCTCATGAAAGAGGAGATGCTGTGTTTACAAGTTACTATCAGAAAAATCTATATGCTGCCCCGTGCTATCTACATATGTACATCTGTTTCTGTAAATAATTGATTTAGTTGCATTACCCCATACGAATTAGCATGATGTGTTACAATGACACTTTAAATATTCCGCTGTAGTGAATCTATTTATCTCAGCAGGTGAAAGGTGTTTTATTTTTGTTTTGCTCTGTGGCATATTTAACAATTACATTCATAGACACACCTCCTGAATATTAAGATTTACTTGTCAAACATTTATTTGGAATTGGACTATAACTCGTGTGTGCCTTGTCCGAGGTAATATACTGACTGAACAGACTTTACTTTGCCCTCCTCTCTGTCACCAGCCTCTCATCCAGACTCTGGAGACAGTAGCTTGGCTTCACAGCCTCGATACAGGTCACATTTTATTACGGACATCGTCCAAGTACTGCCATTCAGTTTAGTTCGGAGCAGCACTGCAGGATGTCGCTCACACACACGCGCGCTCTTTTCTGTTCCCCTTAGCAAAGTTTTCTGTCTCACTAAAAACAGCACTCAACCAGTTTGGCTGCGGAAGCTATAACCCTTTGCTGTGTGTACAGGTGTGTGTGAATATTTGCGAGTGAGAGCGCAGTGATGAGTGTAAGTGAGTGTGACAGGCAGCAGTGCAGAAATCCAGGGCTATCATCATTAAGTGGAAACAAGGGCCCGACTTTGCGGGCAGGCCTCAGCCCAGTGTTTACCAGTGTTCCCGCTCTCCCAGATGTGTAGGCTGGTTTATTTAGCTCTTACTGAGGCTCTGGAAATCCTCCCCTGGCACATTAGCTCTGGGTGTTGCCCCTGGCCAGCTCACAGGAGGGGAGCGCACAGGGAGCCATTCACAGGCAGAGCAGCTGCATGTGAGGAAGGTTCACAGCAGCCGAGCAGGTCAGCAGGAACCTCAGCGATAGAACGAGGGAGTGATGAAGAGAGGGAATGCCTGTAGTGATTAACAGGTGGAAGAGGTTTGTCTTTTATCTAACCATTATTTAATCTACCAAATAGCACATGTACTGATGCGTAATAATGTGCACTTCAGTACAGGGGTTACCCCAATAAAGTGATTTACTTTGCTTTGTTGGTGGTCCCACTGCCCCACAAACTTCTCACGTCTTCAGTCCCCCTTATTCCCCCAATGCCGACAAAATGTAGCTTCCAGGGTTTGAACAGGTGCCAAACTTACAGATCATGTTACTAAAATCCTTGTTTCTGTCATGTGGTGAGGGCCTGGCCACAGCAATGTTGATTATAATGTTCAGAATTTTAGCATGCATAGGTTTTTGTTTAGTTGCATCAAGGACAGACCCTGCGTCTGTATGTGAAGCCAGACAAAATGCAATAGGCTGTGGGCCGATTCCATCCAAGATATGTGGGGTTTCTGGATTTTACTCAGCAGAAATATTCTGCGTCTTGAAACAGGGCCCAGGACTTGAAGTGATTCAAAAAATCTTAAATTAAAAGAATTATATGGTCCAATTTCTCATTTCAGTTTTAGTAAAGTGGGGCTTTGTTGAGTGTCAGTCTATCACATTCAGAAGTGACAGTTGCTCACTCCTCCTCAACAATAACAGCTTCCCCCTTGTTTTCCCACAGAAATGTGGCTTCTGGCTTCAGTAACTAGCTAGAATGTCAGCAGTGGTATCCAAGTCCAAATACTCCATTTAGAAAGTCATGAGTAGCATAATTTTTTGTGAAGCACAACTTTTTAGTGCATTTAAATTGTGTTGGTGCAGCTGAAAAAATATGGTGCAGCAGCGAGTGCAACTAATGTAAAAAGTTAATCTACAGCCCGGAACTACTGTCTATTGGGAACAAAATGGCCTCGTCACCACTTTGTGTGCTGGTCCATCCACTTCGGGGCCATCGTTTGAATAGGTATGTTGTCTGCTGAGGCCTCTTGAGAACAGACCAGCAGTCGGCCAATAGCACCAGCGGGTGCCTGCTACTGGCTGCGT
This sequence comes from Hippoglossus stenolepis, assembly GCF_022539355.2. Taxonomy (NCBI): domain Eukaryota; kingdom Metazoa; phylum Chordata; class Actinopteri; order Pleuronectiformes; family Pleuronectidae; genus Hippoglossus; species Hippoglossus stenolepis. The sequence goes on from NC_061500.1 coordinate 9,225,654, forward strand.
CAGCTTAAACATCAGCCCAACACCTCTGCCTTTCTTCTGTGTCAGCCTAGTTAGAGATTCTTTGTTGTGTTTATGTGAATGGGTTATTAAGCATGATCACTGGACCGCCCAGCTCCTTAATTAAAGATCCCCCCAGTTGTGTGGAATCTCATTCAGAAGAACTGCCTCCCAGCTTGTTGAAGGATTTCATTAACCCTGACATTTTTCTCTGAGAGGACTTGGATGAGCGGGAAGTACTGATGAAGCAGTTTGAAAATGCAGCAGCAGGGTGGTGGTGATTGTCTGTGCACACTAAAGGGTTGAAAGGGGCTGGAGCAGAATTGGACTTGAGTCTGTGAAAAGCATTTACTGCTCAGGGCGGTGTGAATGTGTCAACATTTCACATTCTTCTGAAATTCTGTTCCTAGAGTTTGTGCGATTGTAAAACAGCACAGTGTTTTCCAACAATATTCATCCAGGGCTGCCAAGTGTGTAATAAGCATAGAGCCACTATAACCGGGTCTTTGCTGAAAGACTGGACACCTGTTTGAAAAGCGCAGCTTTATTTCTCAGAAAGTGAAGGCATTCTGTGCCGAGTCTAGTCCCTGTGGAACTATTTCTTTGGCAGGATTAAACTTGAAGTAAACTGAAATATGACTGAGACTTTGTGTCAATGGTGTATTTTGGGACCTGCAGCCTTTTCTAATGAACGGAATTTTAAACACCAGGCTCTCAAAAATCCTTTAAAATTTGGTTAAGAAACACACTGGCAATGTAATAACAAATCAAACTATCTTTGAGGAAAACTTTGCAATACTGACTTTAAGTACATGACATCGCTGATCCTTGGTTTGTCATGATGCCTCAGGAGAACATCCAAAAATTCACGTTCTGTTCTTTTTGTGGCTGAAATTTCTGCCACTGCAGCAAAGGAGCGGACAAACGGCGACTTTCTAATTGGGCACACATGTTACTTCTGTTGAGGCTTGGGACACACTTGCGCATGTGCACACACAAAAACACACTATTAGAAGAATGTATCCAGGAGGTTTGAATGCCAGGGATTCCCTCCATGTTGGCCTGCTGTCAGCGCTGCAGCTGGACTTGGATGTGTTGCTGTATGCAAGGAGACCCAGAGAACAACATGGCAGGTCCTCTTTACTGATGAGGAAAAAACTGTTTGTCTTTGTCATGTGCTCCAACCAAACACATGATGTGACACATGTGGTACATTCCGGAATTGTCTTTGGAGAGTATCCACAGCAATAGGAAAAGACAAACAGAGAAGAGTGTGAATAAATCCCAGTATTCAATGATTCTCTTTTGCACAGGGGTAGTTCGCTTCTGCGTTTTAAGTGTTGTTAAACTTTATATATATCAGAATTTTATACAGTTCTCATCTTATGTATCCTGTGTGTCCTAATTCGTTATTTCTGACATACTGTGATATCAAGTTAGTAGATTATCTGTTTCTTTAGTTAAAATTTTTTTTGAAGAGAAAGGGCGTCACTGCCGTGAGCTGCATGACAGAGCAAGGATGAAGAGTGAGGACAGACACTACAAACTGTGTGCGAGCATGTTGGGGCGATTCACATTATTTTGAAACATCAGGTTCATCCACAGTCCAGCGCATCTCTGTTGCCGGCCTTACAATGCAACCGTTGCATATCCTGCCCAAGAATGCACATACCATACCTTTTAAGGAGTGCATTTACTCTTCTTCAACTTACAGTCATGACTGAATTTTTGACTGACACTAACGTCTGGCTCTTAGGTGTGTGTGCGGGTTTCTTATCTAATTGGACTGAAAATCAGGCCACCTCCTTGTGGAGCCATTGCTTGATTAAATCTGAAGAGCTGTCTTGACTTCTTGTCCTCAAGCATTTTCTTTAACCTGTACTGTACTGTGTGGTCTCACCTGTGCTGCTACTTGGAGCCACAGTAATAATGTTGTGAATTTGCTTGAATCAGCATCACTGTGTATCCACAGTGCATGACCCCAGTGTTTCTTGCTTGAATGCCACCGTTCAGCCTTCTCCCAAATCCCCTTGTTATTTCCCCACTTTGTCCTCTTCAGCTGCGAAGGAAGATGGAGCATCTTTTCTCCTAATCCGCTTTTCCCATAACAGAGCCCCAGTTAGTCAGTCAACCGGCCATTGGGCAACACAAACTATAGCTCCATTCCTGGAATTTGACCAATAAACAACCTTGTTCAAAACTTGTACCCCTTTCTTTTCCCTCTTTCTTCCTTATCTCGTCATCTGGGAAAATGAGCCTAAAGCAACCATCACCCCCACTAGGCCTATAACCTGAGAGACAGATAAAATCTGGGGCCTGGGAAGTTGTCACTCCTCAGTTGATGTGTGAACGACAGTGCTACCTCGTAAAGTGCACATGCATGACTGAGGCTGTATGGGTCTCATTTTTATTACATTCACCCCACAGTCTGAAGTGTATGTGCAGGGAAAAGGGGGGCTGCTGATTGAAGGGAAAACAGGGTTGCAAGGAAGAAAGGAGGAAGGTGTTGCCCTTGAATGTTTTTGGATGGTTTCTTTATGCTGCATATGAATATTTTGACATCTCATGCGTTCTCATAATTACCTTCCCAAAACACCCACCTCCTGTGAGGGAGTAAGTTGTGAGACTGCCCCAGATGTTTCCCTCTGGAAGAAAAGGTCAAACCTTTATTGGGTGAAGCTGCACTTAATTTTTTTATTATTGAGTTTTGTTACTCTAATGGGAGATGTAACGTTTTACACAACCAAATTAGAGGATCACATATTGGTGCTGACAGTTTCTCCCTCCCCACCCTCGTCCCTCTGTTCTGACAGGTTGAGAGTGTGCAGCCTTCATCCCGGTGGGCTTCGTCCTTTCGGCTTTATTCCACTGACAGCCCTCAATGCCATGTTTTGGAAAGAGCCCTTACGATAAATAGCATTCCACGTTTTGTTGAAAGGTTATGTTGTCTTCATTGTCTTGACAGGTGCCCACAGTCTTCAGTAAACAAAATGGAGATGTCTGTGTGAGGCAGCAGGTGGACCAGTTTGTCATCCAGTCTGTGGCTACCACAGAGTATTATTCACACTCGCATATCTGCTTATTTAAACATTTAACTGTACAACATAGAGGCCCTTATGTTGTTCTGGGGAACTTTCTTTATATACGTGGCCTTCGCAGTGTTTCCCAGAGAGAGGTTTTTTGATTTATGAACAGCTTTGGTTTGTGTGGATTTATACACAACTAGGCATCAAACAGAGTTTTATTTGACCCTTGCCAGTTCTCGCTCAAACCATATGTCTTCAGCTGGCATTTGTATCACATTGTTAGACTTATCCAAACACAGTTGAGTGTGTGTCTGTGACTTTGTATGCAGCCGTGTAGGAATCCTTGCCTGGCTGTTAGTAGCAGCCCTGCCTGTGTGTTTATACCCCTCTGCTGACCTTGTGACCTGAAGGTCATGATGGTCACGAAAGCAAGCAGCGGGTCACAGACTCATTTGGACACACTCTGTCTGGCATGAGTGTTGGTTGTAGGTATGTGAGAGGTTGGCTAAACATTTTTGTGTCTAGCCATGCATTTACAATAAATTAATGTGGAGCTTTCCATATTTTAAAAGTGATGTCTGGTACCACTATGCACCTAAATTTGTTTTTACATTTATTTTTATTTTTGATTACCACTGAATCAAATTTTTGGTTTTCTGGTGATTTCACAAAGGTTTAAAATGACAACTGCTTGTAATAGTCGAAATCATCTTCTTCCTCCAATGTTTTTATTGTCCTTCACCTCCTTATTTTAACAGTTCACGCAAAAATGTTGTTGTGCTTTACTCTGCGTAAGATAGAAGACTTGGCCATACTACATGCCCTAATTGTGCAAGTGTAAATTGCACAATTATTGTTTACACACAAATTTTCAGTGTTTGAAATAAAAATCGTTGTGGGTACATTTGCTGACGGTTTGGAATTTTTTATTTGCACATATATGAAAAGTCTACACTTAAAGTCCTTGCTCTCAGTCGCCCAGCTTGTGTAATGTGTTCAACAGATGTATGAGAGAAAATCAGAATTTCATGGAAGCTTCAGACATGCCTGTCAGACTGATCTACTGTTCTGCTGTTTGCTAACCCCTCACCCTGCAACACATAGCTGCCTAACCTCATGTTCAGATGAGGTGAACATGACTGGGTCTCACTGTATCTCTATATGATTCTGATTTATTACAGTGACTGATAGTGTTAATGACCAAATATGTTTTGAGGGACTGATATTTCATGACTGATTCATGGCAGTTGGTTAAGGATAAATTCTCTGCCTGTCCACAGCACTGTGCGCACATGGGACGTGAACTCTGAGAAGAAGCACAAGGCCGTGTTCAAACCGCGCACCTTCCAGGGAAAGAAGGTCACACCCACATGTTGCACCTACAGCCGTGATGGGAAGCTGATAGCAGCCGGCTGCCAAGATGGCAGCATCCAGATCTGGGACAGAAACCTCAGCGTGAGTCTGAAAACAAACACACGCACGCACGCGCACGCACGCACGCACGCACACACACACACACGCGCGCACACACACGCACACACATACACATACCAACCACCACAATGTGTAAACAGCGTGGTTGTAAACGTAGGATGTTGCTGTGGCCTTGGCTACAGAGTCATGGGATGCAGGTCATCTGGTCACAGGCCAGAGAGGTCAGAGGTCAACAAGTCACTAACACTGACCAGAATTCAAATACCTGGCTTATATTGTCCCTGTTACCACACTGTCCAGGTACATGGCACTGAGCTGTGTTCAGAGTCTCTTTTGTGGTTTTGTAACTCTTAAGAAACAGAATACAACCACGTCAGAGGCTCTGTGAGGCCGGCCTTGGTGTTTCAAAGCTAAATGTGAACATTTGGATGTTTACAGTACTATTTCGTGTTTTCACAATCTAAGTTACGTGTGATAGGAGGCCAGTATTCACTAACTGGCACCTATCAAAAAGTACTGCTCAGGCTGATGGTATTGTCATTAGTGTTGTTGGTATAGATCTTAACTACAATACAAATAAGGATTTTTATCTGATGATGACACTAGAGAAGAAGATCAGGGAACAAATGTTGCAAATTTAATGGAAATTATTCAGCATTTACTGAGACGACTTAAAATCAGGGGGTCACTGAAGTGGTGGACAAACCGACAGAATCACTGTCCCTAGAGCTACATCACTAGCATGACACAGCCGATTATGTAACCGAATTAACTGACGTGTGATGATTGAGTTCAGTTGCACAAAAGTTGGTGGGAGGCCCGATAACAATTTCCCTCTGCAGATTTTCCACTATTAGTTAATGAGGCATTTGAGTGATCAAAGTGTTTAGTCCATTTTTCAAGGTTCATTGTTGAGGTAATAGTTGATCTTGGCTCATTGGAAGCATTTTTCTCTCTCATTTGGCTGTTTTCACTTGAGTTACTTGACAAATCTTCATTGTGGAAATAAATGACTTCCATTGCCCTCAGGAGAACGCATTTTGTCATGGCGATTTTCTGAAGAACTAAACGTTACATCACTGACGGTTGGTCCTTAACCAACGCTTGCCTGTCTACCCATGAGTCTGTCTTCTTGATGGCTGTCACAGTGACAGGGTAATGGCAATAGAGGGATATCACTTGCATTTGTTTCCTGATCATCTTTTACAGACGAGGTTTGATAGTTTATTGCTCACCTGCTTTTTAACTCACAAGACACACCTCTACAACAGATGGAAAGAGGAGGACAAACAGCTGGATGAATGTGTTTCTGTTAAAGAGCGTGTTTTGGGGATTTGCAGCAGTCAAAGAAGATATATTGCAGGTGCCATTCCAGTGAGGTATTGTCTTACATTATGGCTCGCTCTTTTGTAAATATGGTTTCAAACTTACTCACCTGGGAGAAAACACTATGGACCAACATTTGAATATGAAAAATAAAATTACAAACGCATATCACATAATACTGTCCGAGACAATCAGGAATATATTGACAATTAGGTGTGAGTGTAGCTTAATGAAGTTCTTCTGGCCTCAGTGCTTTGGCACATTTCTACCCTCATTCATTTGTTCCACTTCATATCTTTTCATCTGTCCAGCACCATATGTGGACAAGGTTGAATGCTTCTGTTATTCCAGATGAGAATAGAGACAGTGACAATAAAGCTGCCGTTAGTGAGTTGGAACCGACAGAAAGAGGGGCTTATCCAGATTAGTCAAATGAGAAGTAGGTTACACGATAATTACTCCCAACAGTCAACTTTCAAATCACAGAACTCGAAATGCAGTTAGATTCGGGGGTGGTTGTTTTTTCCGCTGCAACTGTGTATACGCTTGAATAGACTCCCATCTCCACTCACCCATCTTTCTACCCCAGGGCTGCTCGTAGCGGCAGACTCCAAGTGATTGGGTTGAAGCTTTCAAAATATATTTCCCCTCCTTCTCCAAGCTAAATATTTACCCTGCGTCCCATAGCAGCTTACAATAGTCATGTCTCTTGCCTGACCACTGGAGCCTGTCTTGTCTGAATGGCTCAAGAATTTAGTCAGTGCCCGCTGCCCTAATCAGCAACCTGTGCCGCTGACTCAAATTCAGCCACAACCCTAAAAAGGAGTTGACCTCTCTGTGGTTTCACTGCAAGCTCCCTCCCCGACTCAAACGAAGCCTATCTCCTGTTGTATCGCCGCTATTACTCACGGCCAGAATATGCAGGCGGATCAATCACGATCAATCACGTACATGACCTTGATCTCGAGCTCAGCCTGAAGAGAAGCTATTGAGGACGACACATCGTGCTCTTGAACCCTGACACCGGTTGATTGATCCTGCGATGGGAGTCAAGTACGGCTCTTTTAGTGGACTGCCACAGAGAGTGATTGCATGCTCATTCTCTGACCAGAGGGGTCGGTGCCAGAATTACAAGACTGCATTTAAATGGATGCCAGGTAATGTGCACTCCGCATTGTGCATTGAGGGTGCAGGTCTCCGTTCCAAAACATTACCACAGAGACCTGAGGAATGCTATGATGTCATTGGTGGACTTAGATGTTTCCAGACTTCAAAGTGGGAACCCAGAAGCAGTGGTTTTGATAAACTACACAGTGGGAGAGTGTTATCACGAGAGGACATGTCAATCTCTTTCTTGTTTTCTCTATATGCTCTGTAATCGATACTTAATCATGAGCAGAAACACAGATCCCCATGAAGTTTTATGTGTTTTCTGAAAACTTTATCTTGATCTTTTTTGATATTCTATGATTCTTCCTTTGGGTTAATTTTAATGAATTAATCAATAATGCAGAATACTTTTTTCTCCACTCTAGCACTGCTTCTTGCTCCAGTCAAACATAAATTATTGTCGCCTGCATAAACTGATCACCAGCACATCAGTTAGTCACCGGCCTAAAAGGATCCTCTAATGCGACTCTGCTCAGTATCACCGTCAACTCTGCGGGTCATAAAAGATGGGGCTGTGGGAGATTAAAACACACACAGAAGAAAAGTCCAATGAAAATGTTTAGGATTTGATAACCAGCTAGAGTACATGCACACCATGAATCTGTCTTTGTGGAAGCATTCAAAGAGCAATTAAACTGGTCCACCATGCTATCTGAAGGCAGCTTGATCATAAACATTTACAACAGACCTCAGTCCAGCAGAAGATTATTTCTCCCATCATTCCTTTCCACATGTGGAGTCACTGAAGGACAATGAAAAGATGCTTTTCATCAAGGTGTTCTTCAGCTTTTAGCTCGTACTCATTCCTTTCCTGAACAAAGACCCGGAAACAACAAGACTAGAGAATCGCATTTTCTACACAGTGCGTAACTTAGACATAGAGATATACAGTTCCTTTAATATAGCCCACTATTGAATTATCCGGACACTTAATCCAATGTGATCCTCTAACACACGGCTTTACATCCCATCGCCACTTGTTGATTTCCATGAAAGATCAGAGCAGCTGCTGTGGACTGCGGTTTGGCCACTTGATTCTCAGAACGAAACAAAGGTCAGAGTGAGATGTTACGACTGACTTTACTGTGGGCATCACAAAGTCTTTCAGGTGTGCGGCTGTAAAAATATAGAAGTAGGAGACATGCAGAGCCGTGCAGTATTTATATTGCGATACTCGGTGTGGTCAGGAACAGTTGGCCCTGCGGTAGATTGCTGTCATAGTCTGCTGAGGATGAAACCCAATGCTGTGTTCTTTCAGCTATTTATCAACTCCTGCTGCTGAATGTGTGTAGATCAGGTGCAAGTGTGTGTCAGTTTGCATATGCATGTATGTGTGTGTATATACAATTTTACATAAAGTGCTATACATGCACACCTGTTTAAAACATTCTAACACAATTATGACGATTTATCCGGAGACTTTTTGGCCGGAGTGAAGGGCACAGCTCACAGAGGATGTCACAAGGCGTGAGAGAAGTTTCAAACAGTGTACGAGAGTCTGGTTTCACAAACCGGCTGTGTAGATTATCACAGGAAGCAAACACCATGGCATCTGCCAATGCCAGCCAACATCAGGATAGTAAGTAAACACTCAGGCTTTCCCAACTGCAGTATATGATCTAGAAATAGCTGAAGTCGGTGTATGTTTGCAATACGCAGCTAGAATTACCACAAGCTACTGAGTAAAGGCACTACTTTCGATGTGTATCGGCCCTCCCATTTATTTGGTATTTCTATATTCTATATATTTCTATACTCCCTTGCGTCATCAGTTTTTTTCTTTTCAATCATTTCCTCTGGGCCAGGGTAATGTCTACTCCTCACTCAGTTTGTCTGTGAGCAGGATATGTTCTTAAATATGTACTGTAAAAGCACACTACATTCATCTTCAGTGCAAAAGAGCCAGATTGAACACAGTGTAGTGCAGCATAACAATAAAACAGGGGTTAAAACGTGGCATGTGTTATAAGCAGATGGTCTCAATCTTACAAATAAAGACACCAGATGAAAAGAGAAACAATTAAGTAGAATGATTCATCAGGAGACGAACTAGAGCTCATAACTTTTCTTACTAGATGACCTGAGGAAACTTGTGACTATGATTATAAAGAAGTTGTTTTAGAGAAACAAAGGCACTCTGGCCCTGCAGAGAGTTCCTCTCAGAAACTCGCATTTTCTTACAAACTAGAAACTGGACTGTCCTCTCCGCTACACCCATTCTTTGATTTGCTTCTGAACTCCATGCAAAGCACATAAGAAAAGACAATTACAAGATAATTGTTCATTAGCTTAACCTTTTGGTCATAGTTCGTTGACCCAATCTACTTGTGCCTACCATATATGGATTCGTCCACTGTTCTTTGAATGGTAATGTTATGTTTGCATAAGCTATAATTAAACGGCAGTGGCAGTAGTCACTGTGACTGCATGATTGGTGTCTTTGTTTTAGCCCAGTCATAGAAAGCCAGACTGTTCTCTAAGCTCAGCCTTTCACATTATACTTTAGCAGCTACTCATTTGGCCTGAGATAGCCTATGGCCCAACTATTCCACATGATTAGAAAATGTACTTTTTTACTTTAAATTGACCTTTTGACTTTCTTAACCAACTCAATTTTAGCACAGCAAATAAAAGAACAGGTAGATAATCAGAGATAACAAATGAGGAAAGTGGAATTGAGTCAAAGGTAGTATACGATTAAAATGCTGATGAAACGAAGCAGAAAATTATCCCCGCTGAGACTGTAGAGGCTTAGTGGCTAAGGCCTGAAAACCTCGAATCCACGTTATCAAGGTAACGGTGTTATCTGTCTCGTCCAAGTTATTAACTCCCCTGCATTTACTTTGGAAGTGAGGTATGGCCTCGTTTCCTTCTTGTATCATGACGACACATCAGTCATTCACCTTATGCGCCACTCTCCCCTTCTCCTTTTCTGCCAGCGTTTCTCTATTTTGCTCTATCTTATCTGTCTTCTGCGCTCATGTGCTCACTTAAGATACCTTATCCTCCTTTCTTGGTCAAGTGTTGCTGCAATTCCCCTTTTCAGTGATTTATTTGCATTCCGTTGAGAATTAATGAAAGTGTAGCTGTATAAGCCAAGGTTATGTTTGTTTGAGTGTTAGCCAGCCTACTTTTCAGGCTCTTGCTTCACCAGCGTCTAGTAATGGTCGATCTCTGGCTCTACTCTGCTCAGGTAAAACTGCATGAGGCACTGGGGTGTAAATGTGGAAGAGAAGACACTGACAACAAGCCATTCAAATTGTGCTGAAACAATTAGCTGATTAATGCATTTTTGACAGTTGATTTAAACATTAAGTTAATTTATCAAGCAAAACTACAGAAAATATATTTCCAGTTTGAACTGTTTGCGGGACGAATCAAGCAATTTAAAAACAGCATCATTGGCTCTTGAAGATGTGATGCATTTTATCAAATGTATGAGATGAATCAGCAATGAAAATAAGTAGTTGCTTCCCTGAAATCCAGAGTAAAACACTAAAATAAAATATCAAATTCTATCATTCCTTTTGACTTGTATATACATTATTTTTGTATATAAACCTAGCTGGAGTAACATGAACTTAAACATCATTTATTTGCTTGTTATCTTCTCCTTCACTGCTGTTTATTGTTCACAAATTGCTTGTACTTTTACACAGCTTCTTTTTTTGACCATTTCTTTGTGTCTGTGTAAGAAAATGATTGATGATCAGGAGCTGGATTATTACCTGCAGACTTGGCTCTCGCAAATCTGTGCCACAGGAGAACTCCTCTTACATTTAATGGCAGTGTGTATCAAAAACAGCTGTTTGGATGAGTAATGGAAATGCTGGTTTCTGCAGAGGATACCCGGCTGCAGTAAACTTTTATGCCATAGAAACTGAGGAATTTAGCATTGTCATTTTCATTGATCTCTTGAGAACAATTCAGGAATTTTGATGAAGAAAGTCAGACATGTTTAGGGGACATTTGTCACAGATTTAAATAAAAATCTGGATCTAGTGAATTTAAATATATTCTCATAAGTGGACTTTTGGGGGAAGAAATGCAACTATGTGACATTCTCGTTAAAAATATAGCATCTTGTAGATAAAGAGAATGGAAACTGTGTTGTTATGAAGACGGAACGAAAAGGTCATTCAGTTACTGCAGTGACAGACTGAAATGTCTGCTACTGAAGCAAAACATTGGCAGTTTCATAGTATAATTCATCAGGAGATTGTAAACTATTTTTTAATATTAATTATGTGTAGTAAGCACAGCAGCGTGTTTATGGAAACTGCAGTAGAAGCCAGGACTGCACTAGTTAATCGCTTTCATGTGTTATTAATGATCAATTTCATCAGGTTATTTTTTTCTGTCCCTGTAATGCCCTTTCAGAGTTGCTTGTTATGAATATCAACAGCATATAAATAAACTTGAAACTGTATTTGCTCAAGCATGTCTATTTTTGTCACTTGCACAACTCTATAATTAGACATAAACAGGAGTGACCCCTGTACTAGACTTTCACTTTCATGCACATTAGGCAGGACCTGGATCTGAGACTGCGGCTGTGTTACACATAACTCCTGAACCATCAAGCACCAACCTACACCAGACCCTGATATACAAATATCACTACAAATCAAAGTGTTTAATCCATTATTTTCTCTTTTTCCCCCCTAGGTCCATACAAAGTTCCACTGTCGGCAAGCACACACTCCAGGATCAGACCCCTCCTGCCTCGCTTTTTCCTATGATGGCGTGACTCTGGCTTCACGTGGGGGTAAGACAATGCCTCACAGCAGCTCTTCTGCTCAGGTCTAATGGTTTATCTAATGGCTGATCAGCGAAGCGATGAATTTTAAGCAGAGAATGAGCTCATCTCCTTCCTGATTGTTCAAATAAACAAGAACAAACGCCATCAGATCATTTCTGAAGACATGCATATAAACAAAAACACCAGAATTTCTCACATAATCTAGTCCAGAGGTTTCTAACACAAAGATAAACAGGAATAACTCAGTACTGTCTGTGTAGTAAGGAAAAGTAGGCACACATATTTTAAAGAAATTAATCTTTAATAAAGTTACACACTCTTTAAACTAAATCTCGCTGATCACATTTCATCTATTTATATCTTTTCTAGGTGATGACACTCTGAAGACGTGGGATATACGCAACTTCAGGAAGCCAGTGAATGTAGCTACTGGATTACCCAACAACTTTACAATGTAAGACTCATGTCATTTTATTCACAATCTGCCTGTCTGTTGTTATAAGGGTGTGGATTATGAACTGATGTTGTATGTGGGTAAATGTCTCTATTAGGACCGACTGCTGTTTCAGCCCAGACGACAAGCTTATTCTAACCGGGACGTCGGTGAAGAAAGATCAGGGCAGCGGGAAGCTGGTCTTCTTTGACCGAACCTCCTTCCTGAAAGTCTATGAAATAGAAGTCACCAACGCAGTAAGTTTTTCCTCGATCCCCACAACCACAAATACTCTCATTACTAGATATTTTTCAGATGTTTGATTTGTTGTTTATACAGCAAAACAACCAAAAAGTCATACACAATGGAAAAGACACATAATGAATCCACATGTGCAAGTTATTTATTCCCAATGCAACTAGTTTGGTCTCAAACACAAACGCCTTGAGATATTTTATATGATTATATCTTTACGATACAACAGTAGTCTAACGTCTTATTTTGACAGCCGTTAACATTAGACTATTCTGATTCAACCTCCTATTTGACCCAAAACAGACCTATTCACTGGATTATTTACTTCAGCTGATATTCAAACATGTGGAAGTAAAAACATACAGTAAAGATGTAGAGTTTTGTACACCAGAGGAAAATGGAGAGACATATCCAGAACTATGCAATTAGCAGCCTTTGTCATTTATATTTATATAATAATGTCTATAAAATTGATATCAGGTCAGTCAGAAAGATAAATTAGTTTTTCTTGTCTCTACAATTGAAATCAAATATCAAACTTTACTCTGGCACATACTAGACTTATTTTCCTTTTAAATCACTATGTCTCTGAGGAAACTTCTGGCAACACAGCAAAATACGAATTTTCTCAATATTAATCCAGGATGATAAATTAACAGCAGCACGATTTGCGGGAAAATGCAGAAGACGTTGACGGAGTTATTGACGGGAAGTGAAGGTAAAAGAGGAAACTTACAAAATGGTTTGAGGCAAATTCGGAGAAAGTGGAATAATGTGACCTTTCCTTACAGAAAGTAAGTCCCACAAACCTTTGGCAGGACGGTGTTTGCCGCTTTTACGTGTTTGGCCTTTAAGTTATATTTGAAATTAAATTATCTACTGACACAATAAGCATGTTCCATTCACTTCACATGTACAGACAGCGCTGCCACACACTTTAGCATAATATGTAATTTAGACTATCCCTGCTTTCCCAGAAATCCATTTGGTAAGGGCAACCAGCCATAGGTGCTGAAAAGAAGGGCAGAGGTGCTCTCCTCAGACAGAGGAGGAGCTCCCTGCTCCTCCTCCCACTCCGTCTTCAAGTTGGTTTCATCAGATTTAGCCTCTGTGTATCTGTAGTCATAACAGTGAGGTCCGACAGAGGCTAATGGCTTCTTACTTGGTCCCTCTACCTCAGGCAGGACACTTTCACATAGGCCATGTGAGTGAACATGTTTGAGAGAGGGGAAAGAGACAAATGTTGGGATTGTGTGCTATGTATCCTCCTGCTATGCCAGCCAGCTGCTGTTCGCTTGCAAACCTTGGCACAGCATCCACACAAAGTTCACACACCACTGCACAGTTGCACTAGCTGAGAGGAGGGGAGGGCGGGCTGTGTTTTGGTCGACCCAATTTATTCGAGTGAAAATGTAATTAAAAAATAATTTGCTTTTAGTTATTGTCACTTTTTTAATCCAAATATGACCTGAATTCCCCTTCAGAGATCTTGGATTAAAACATTAGCTACTGGATTACACTAACTTTAATATATTAATGTGTTTAAAATTAAATAAAAGGATTACTGTTAGATTCAAGCCTGAGTGTAAACTTTCAATTTTGTGCACAATTTCTAACTAGGAGAGCTTCATTCCCTTGTCAGTGCTGACACTTGAAGAAAAATGACACTACGCTGAAACTGAATTGACTGATTTCTCTATTTCTGTTGTTACTCTGACTGAAGGTAGCATTTCAACATCACTGTCATCCATCACTGCCAAATGTTTGAAAATACTTTAGTGTGCTTTGCTGAGACAGCAACCCCTGTGTCGCACTAAGGTCTTAATCTACTGTTTGTGCAAGTGAAACCACATAAAAACATGCCAGAGCTAAACTGTGTTTTCCAGGTAAAGCACACTTGAATTTAAAGTGTTCAGTTCAACTTGTGTCACTCAACGACAGTGAGTTAACGTTTGCTCTCACTTTTACTGTGGTGAGGATATTGCTATAGAGACCATCAAAGAGAGACCCCAGACACTTTGGGTCAGAGAGTCTATTTAGAACTTAACAACCCACCTCCTCTCATGCATCAATCCGTGGACGTTTGTCTTCTCTTTCACTTTAATGAAGAGGGTAAACATTCGGGAAGGGATTTTTCCATTGGCCTTTCACTCGTTCCACCATCTGCCATTGTGAGAAATTGTGAGAAAGCTTCAGCTCGGTGTAGCTGGAAGGAGGGAAAAACCTCCTCCTGTCTGCTCAGCCGTTGTGCTTAAGAGAAATCCAGCCGATTTTCCACAAATTCCAAGCCAGTGTTACAAAGATCTGTGCATTCTAGAAACTAGTAAAAGCTGCCAGTCGTCTTGGCAACAGCTTATTTGGGTTAATTGTACTTGCCTATTAAAATGTATATGGTAATGATTTAAAGTACCTAAGTTACGCTTTTGGTCTTCTAAACTTCAACCGATTTAGTTTATGAAAATTACCCTTAAAGACATTTAATTATCCATGCAGTTTCCTGCAAGAATATAACAACATTTACATAAATTCCTTTTGTATCTATTAAAGCTATAGTTATAGCGTCAACATTTTCGTGTTGAGTGGCCACATGAACAGAGAAGGGGAATAGAAAATATGTTATGTTGGAGCTTAATACTATTTGTGCTAGAACTTCTAAGTGGCAGTTTTCATCAGTTGTTGAAAGCTGAAATAAATTACTGCAATACCATAAAATTGCATAGAAATATTTGTTTATTTTTCTGTATTTTGACATTAATGGAACATAGAGAATCAGAGAGTGGTTTAGAGAAGCATGGAACAAAGAAAGGGTGGGACCACATCCTGCAGACTGGACTGTTTTCATTTCCTAGACTTTTGGATTGATGCATTTAAGGATTTTGGCTGTTTACTTTTTCCATAAAATTCATCCTCGATATGCCGTCTTTGATCCAAACTTTCTATTACTCTAACAATCTGAGTGAAATGACCCATGTCACAGTATATCGATACCTTTACTCCATTTTCAAAACTAATTTTGATAGAGAATTTTTTGTTTTTGCCGCAGATCAGTTGATATGGTTGACGTGCACTCAGTGAACCTGATGAATGTGCTATTTACTATGTTTACATCAACCACCTGCCTCTCAGATGGCCCAAGAATTTAAGTGCAGTCTTTATAAAGTGTCGTACCAGGCAGTAGAGTGAGAGGAAGGGCCACCAATCATTTCTAACTAAACAGTCTACATAACCCCGGACCTGGATGCTGGGCTGTGCATGGGAGCGCAGGCTGTTTTAGGCCCATTCAGTAAATACTTCAGACACTCTCAAGCTTATCTTAGTCCATCAAAAAGGGCATGAACCAGGTGAGACCCTGCTGACTATCAAAGCACTGAGCTTTCGGCTGGATTTCAAATGGAGACCCAGTGAAACCTGCAGCCCCCCCTGCATTTTCTGTGTATGCATTCACATTTCAGATAACACATCAGGTAATTACAGCATCACTGATGTGATATACTTAAGCTTGGTATTGATATTCTGTTTTACTCACAGGTGAAAAAATCTATAAAATTAAAAGGGCTTTTTAAATACACAAAAAAAACTGAATAACTCTTTTATACTAAAATATTACAAAATGTCAAGATTGCAACTCAAATATGATTTTATGCTGCATAGACAGTGATTTTTGTTGGTGAAAAACTACTTTGCAACCTTCAACCATCGCTTCTATTTGCCCTTTCTACACCTGCTATCATGCTTGATCAACTTTTACTTACCAAGTGAATCTCTGAAGATTGTAAACACCAGTTGTTCCAGTAAGGTATTCATAGTAATTACAGACTTCCTGGACATGTTCCCACTCAGTGTGTCGCTGAAGTGCTAACGGTGGCATTTTCCTACCCTACTGCATTCACTTGGCCTGTGTAACTGTGCCAGTCTGTCAGAAGCAGTGTACATTTGGATCCACTCACCAGAGACTAAACAAGGCACACAGCTGTTGTGTCCCATTAGTGCTGCATAACTTTATTTCATAATCAGCATACATACTGGGTGAGTGGCTGTTGTCTTATTTATTCCCAATCAGCCTTTGGTATTTTTATCCGATGGCGTATAGGAGGCTGCTACTGAAGAACTGACTGATTAAAGTTTCCTTCTTCACAATGTGATGTAATTTTGTGGACGTGAAGCATAAACAGGGCTTCCTAGAGTATAAACATGCTGCTCTGAATATCTGGAAAGCAGTCTTACTATTGGACTGGACTGGGCTGTACTTGGATGTGGATATCTCAGTGGATCCAGCTGGGGGTGGGCCCCACTTAACTGGCCTGTTTGAGGCTGCTCTGCTCTCTCTGGTTTGCTTGTTCCACCGTTGACAGAATGATTTGTTTGGTCTGAACAGGCAGTTTTCTGAACTTAACTGGGCTGCAGTTGCCTGGCTGTGTTGTCACTTTTATTTTGGTTTTGCTGCCTGATTTGGGGCCGTTCTGTGCCGTGTTGCTGAGCACCGGATGAATTCCTCCAGCTTTGACAGTACCTGCGGAGTGTAACAGAATTCCTTACTGTCGTCTCTGCTTCACTTGCATGTGGGGCTGTCCAGGTTGCTAAAGCAACCATGACAGGCATATTCATAACCCATTACACTTTTACCCTGAAGCACATCCACAAACCGAAGACTCCAATTGGTCATGATACAAACATGTTAATGCATTTTTTTAGCTTCCTATGGGACAGAAAATCGGCAGGTTTCACAGTTCAGGGTAATTTATTAAAGGAGACGCATTATGTTCATATTCAGGTTCATACCTATTAATTTTAAGTCATTATTTTAAGAGGTTTAAATTTTGTAATGTTCAGAAAACACATCACTTGGCTCATACTGTAAATTGCTGCAGCTCCTCTTTTCAGTCTCTGTTTGAAACGTTTGGTTTTAACTCCTGTCTCTTTAAGATCTAAGCCCAATCTGCTCTGATTGACCAGCTAGTCCACTCTGTTGTGATTGGTCAACCGCTTCCAGCCTATGCTCTTGCTTTACCTGACTTTGTGAGGGGCCTTGCCAGACAAACCGCTAGACGTGCATTATGTAAGGCATCATGATGTCATGTGACATCCAGATTCCCCTGAAATATTGACCAGACAACTGACAAAATGTTTCTGGAGGAATGTTTTCTGTGGAGGAGAGGAGCTCCTTTCCTGCAGGCTTTTAACTTTGCAGAACTTTGAAAAAAATGCATAAGAAAGAGCATCATCATTCTCCTTTAATCAACTGGAGGTTATATAACGCTGCGATGATACAGTGCAACATCCACAGTGCAAATTTATTTAAATTTGTGGTCATTAAGTACTTTATTTGAATCATTTATATGTTATCGTCTATCTGCTTATATATAAATTCCATATATGAGGCGGATGTTAAGCACTTCCTGATCTTTCTATCAATTACAGCTGGCTCATGATCTGGTTGAGCAGATTAACCCTGTTCTGTCCCACGAGCCACACACGACCACTGAGCTGCTGCTGGCCTTATAGTGGAGAAATATACTGGTAATGTTACTGGAGCCAATTGTGCTGATAGTGAATTCAAGTAATTCACAGACAAAGTTATTTAATTGATTTGCATCCTTGCGTGAAAATATAGAACAAAATTATGTAAAGTAATTTTATTTATGTTATGCTTTTCTTGGATCTAATATTTTATATGATCACTTCTAGTTTTAAAACACAAACTAGCCATACTTTGATTTTGTGTGTGTGTGTGTGTGTGTGTGTGTGTGTGTGTGTGTGTGTGTGTGTGTGTGTGTGTGTGTGTGTGTGTGTGTGTGTGTGTGTGTGTGTGTGTGTGTGTGTGTGTGTGTGTGTGAGATTGAGACTCCTTCCTCTGGTATCATGGTGGGAAGCTGAACAGCTGGGCGCTAAGCAGCTTTCACCATCACAGAATCTGGATGTCCCAGTCATCGTCCTACCCCCACCCTCGATCCTGCGCTCCTGTCCTAGACCCCCACCCCCCAGATAGCCCTCTCTGTTTCGCATAAAGTCGCAGAAAACCCTCAATCACTCAATTCTCTCCAACTGCAGAACATATACCCACACCACATATTCAGTGGGGGTCCAAAGTAAGACCATGTTCTCATTCTCATAAAAGAGAGCAGGAAAAGGGTCTCAGACTTTTGAGCCGACTGAATATAGATGTGTGTTAATGATGACACCCTTTAAGATGAGTAGTGACAGAAGGTTGTGATACTTCAGTAATGTGTGTAAAGAAAGACGGGACGACAGCAGGCAGACAAGCTCTTTACTATAAACTTCTAAATCACAGACTGAGCAGAGACTTTATCTCTGTCCAACAACTGTGGTTGTATTTCTCTCTCTGCCCCTCTCACACACACACACACACACACACACACACACACACACACACACACACACACACACACACACACACACACACACACACACACACACACACACACACACCTCTGATAAATGTGGTCACATTTGCCTGTTGGCACTGGGCCATCTGTCACACACAGACTGAGGGATCCAGCCCTCATCCCAACAACCAAATATAGTCAACTAGAGCAGCAGAGCACGCTCGGACTGATCCCCGCTGTACCACAGCCAACCCAGGTCACACACTCACAATACTTATAGGACAATAAAACACGATGGCTACCTTTTGTTGGCGAGAAGCAGAAATACCCTCGTTAATCCGACCCACAGTAGAGAAAGTTGCTCTCTACCTGATCTGAGCTGCTATTCCAAAGCATGACGTTCTTCAGTTATTGTGCAGTAACTGTATTTTGACGTTTCTGTCTTTCTCTGTGTGTGTTCCAGAGTGCCGTCCGCTGCCTGTGGCATCCAAAACTGAACCAGATAATGGTGGGAACTGCGAATGGACTGGCCAAGGTCTACTACGATCCTTTCAAAAGCCACAGGTATGTGCTATTTAGACCTTCAGGGGAATGTTTAGTGTAATGTTCTTTATACTGATCACCAAAACCACCAACTGTCACTTGGAATCTCTTCTAACCACCAAAACAATGGATGTATTCTACTGAGCAGTACTGTCTCTGTAGCCTTAGCTGTGCCATAGAACTCTATAGAGGAATTATCTACACAGGAAGTGTTGCAGAGACAGGACATCTGCCCAACTGCACCACTAACTCACATTAAAAATGCTGTTGTGAAGTTGGCAGAGAAAAAAATATTTGACCCAAATGTTTCAAGATATTTCTCAAGTTCAACATCTGCTTCTGTTTGTCAAACTAAATACCAGGACTGGATCCTTCATTGCTCTTCCCAATCACTAACATGTCACTCAGTGCATCCCTATGCATCACTCTATTACTTATTTTTCATGCTTTTTGGACAACAATTGAGTTAATCTGCATGATTGTACAAATAATATTAGGCTGAGTTTGCCTACACCTGTTAGTGTGATGAATTTAAATTAGTATTATTATTATTTTTTGTTTTAGTCCTGTGTCACACATCCTTGTTAGTTTGTATAATATTTAGTAAAGCTCATCCTTTTTAATGTATACTATAGTATACTTAATAGAATTAATTTCAAATTCTGGGAAGAATTCAGGTTATATTGAAAATCTATCTATCCAGTCAAGGTTAGTTGTATTCTTACCAGTAGTTTAATGCCTCTTTTCTTTCTTCTTGTTTCTTCCTCCAAAGCACTGATATTATCAGTGTTAACTTCTATTAAATTACTCCAAGTCCTCACAAGTTTTTATATTTTATTTAATATTTTATCTTGTCTTTATATATCTCATGTTGAGATATTTAGTGTGTAATGACGTTGAGTCTGTATCGTCTTTGTCATGGAAGAAAGGTTGTTGAAGAACATAATTAGTTGTAGTTTTCCTTAACAAAATCAACTCTAGTTTTAGTCTCTTCAGGTGAATATAAAAAGGGCTTATCCCTAATGTCTTGTTTTCTATGTGACACCTTCAAACAGCATCTTTTGTAACCAACTGGCTCTTTTCTAGAGGGGCGAAGCTGTGTGTGGTGAAGAGCCAGCGGAAAGAGAAGCACACCGAGATCCTAACACAAGATTACATCATCACACGTAAGTTGTTGGTTGTCTGCACTTGCACACACACACACACACACACACACACACACACACACACACACACACACACACACAATTTTATACTTACAGTACCTTCCCAGGATAACAGTTTGCCACTTAATGAACTTTGATCCTAATTCTTTGCTCTCTTGTCTTTTCGTGCATGGCATGGCACATCACCTTTTAATCAGTAAACAATCAGTGAAGTGTCTTCTTCAAAGCCCTGCAGCAGCTAAGTTCACCTTGAGCCACTAACCCACAGTGCTCTCCACATGCCAGCCGCCTTCCAAGTCCATGACATGACCAGCAGAGCATATTCTAGCGTGTTTCTCCAAACACGCTACCTCTTTGTGTCTTCACTCTCTTTTTCACACACAAACATGCAAACACACTACCTCACACTGGCTTTGTGAGGAGAGTGTTCAGAGCTTTCACGGGCACATTAGCTGATGGAGTGGAGTGTGGATGAGCGGATCGACAGCCGCAGGGCGACGTGCCACGCAACGGCCATGAGGTCCATGTGTTCTGCAGTCACGGCAGATCACGCTAAGGGCAGCCACCTCTCCCACCTCTGCTGCGTGATCTCCTGCTAGTCCACACACACATACACACACACTACACCCCAATCCGTCATCCTGTCATATTACCAACACACGAGGCCGCCATCTCTTCTGTGCGTGCCTCATAGTGCTTTGTCCCCACGCTGAAGTCATGAACCTACAGGAACCGGACAACTGCCAACACGTCGTCCCTGATTGGCTGCTCAGACCCAATTCAGACACCATTTATTGTTTGGTCTGCTGCAGCCGTTTCAAACGCATCATGTGATTTCATCGCCATGCCAACAGGGTGTGAAGAAGGCAGACATTTTGACTGACACAAGCAGTGAGTGACGCACTTGATGCCCTGGCACTGGAAAATTAGAGGGGACAGGAAACAAGTGATGGCCCATTGAGAAAAGCGAGGGAATCTGTTAACAGTAACCTTTTTGCTTAATGTAGCGTGGAGGAGAAGAATTAACACTGAACAGCGACAGGGCTCCTGAATGGAAAATCACTTTATCTAGCCCTTTTTAAAAAAAAAGTGTCTCTTTGTAACCCCCGAGGATAAGAGCTGAGCGCACACTCGCTTTACACAAACGGCCATGCACACACACACACTCACTCTCACACACCTTTTGAGGGCAGTCATTCACACTTACTCATGCACGCGTTCACTCGCACACTCGTGGGTTTAAGTGCTGCGGGCCTTTATTGCGATAGTGTTCACAAAAGTGTGAGGAGTAATTGTCTGAATCTAAACATGCGGGACATAATGAATATGTTGGTGTGCACTATGGCAGAAAGAGTACACAAATGGAGAGACACTGCCAGAGATCAGCAGGTGTGTGTGTGTATTTTGGTGCAAACCCAAGCACCTCTTTCGTGAGGTGTAGTAGTAGGTGAGATTGGGCCGGTGAGTCTTGGCGCCTTCTGAAAACACACGCAGCTTTGCATTACTGTCATCGTCCGGGGTTGCTTACATGGGCTGCAAACACCGAACATATTTTCAGATGCCCTGCCCGCTTATTTGCGCGGCTGTGTGATTTGATCTTGCAGTTTAGTAACCTAAGCAACTTGATTATCCGTGTTTACTTTGTGCTTCTCCAGCTCATGCGTTACCCATGTTCCGAGAGGCCCGACAGCGGAGTACACGGAAACAGCTGGAGAAGGACAGACTTGACCCCAAGAAGTCGCACAAGCCCGAGCCTCCAGTGTCGG
Source organism: Hippoglossus stenolepis (assembly GCF_022539355.2). Taxonomy (NCBI): domain Eukaryota; kingdom Metazoa; phylum Chordata; class Actinopteri; order Pleuronectiformes; family Pleuronectidae; genus Hippoglossus; species Hippoglossus stenolepis. The sequence continues at coordinate 9,247,876 of NC_061500.1, forward strand.
GACCAGGTAACCTATTTTTTTATTTGTTTGTTTTTACTTTGCTTTTATTGGTGCATAACATTTAAAACAATATACCATAAAAAGGAAAATATAAAGGATATCGTATCTATATCCCTAGTCGACAAGGCATGTAATGTGCAAAAACTAAATACGGTCATTTTAACATGAATAAACTAAATGGTTTCGGTTCTGTAACTGTTCTTTAAAACATATTCTAAGTCATGTTCATTGGCAGATGTAGGCATGATTCTGTTTGAGGCAAATGTACAAATCCACACTTGTTGATGTGTTCAGCATGATGCAACCCAGCTGAAGTGGAGAGCTTTCACAGCACTGCTCCCACTTGGCCCCTCTAAGATTCATTGTGGCCTGCTGTTGCCTCATATTTCTTAACTGCTGGGACATAATGATGCATTGTCGACTTTCTCTGGAACCCGTTTTCAGTGTGTATGTATTTTTACACCAATACACAAGTCCACAAATACCACCCCCATGCATATTCATGATAACAAATCAAGCTTCATTCCAATAGGCAAAAGAGCCAGACAGCGTTCCTTGATTTATTGTGTTCCAGCTGGCTTATATCTTTTCACTTTCACTGTTTCTTTTCCCACTTAGTCCCTCAGTACTATGTACTTACAACAGTCCCATGGTTCCACAGTGCAATAAAGTGCAAGTTTTTGTTTCTCCGATTGAACAACGCTGTTTAAACTGTCTCCTTGGGCAAATAAAATGTTAAGCAGGTCCCTGTCATGAAAATAAGTTTGACCGCTTGATAGCATGCCAATGGTCTTTAGATGACAGGCTGTATTTATATTGTTTATCCTCAGTGTGAATTAACTCGCATAAGTGCAAGGTAATGCTCGGTGGTTGGCAGAATGCTTACAAGCATTGGAGAGAGGTGCCTCTTGATCCCCAAACAACCCCACGGCCCCAGTACAGCAGGAAATCCCTGCGTGTTAGAGTCTGTGAATGTACAGTATTGATATGTGCATGTGTGCGTGTCCCTGTCCCAGCCTTGACCTTTTTAAGACGACCATAATAATGTCCTCTCTGGAAAGCAGGACATTTTTTACCCCCTGAGGCTCCATTAACTGTAGTAAAGTTCAGCCAGCAGCATAGACGCGCTCCAGCTACAGCAGAGCTCACTGCAGCTCTTTGTGAAACAAGAATGGAGCAAATGCACAAAATCGACCCAAAGTCATAAAAAGCTCAAAATGTGATAAACTGCTCATAATTACAAAACTGTTTATAACCGTTTTTGTGCACATCTTATTCTGGTATGAATTATTTGTATCTTTTTATATGAAAAATATAATCCAGTGTTTAATGACCTGAAATATAATATACCAGCATGCTTCAGTTTTGTATTTACAAACACTATTAATGCATTTATTGTTATCTGTCCATGTGATTACACAGTTGAATGAATCTGATGCTAAGTGATACATAGAGATTATGGTAGATTAACACGTGATGACGTCATCTGGTAGCAACGACCGGCCAATAGCAGGCTGCCATGTCAGTCCTCACTTCATTAGTAAATGTCAGGCCTTTGGGTAAATTCAATTTTTACTTTATTACATCATGTGGGTTTTAAGAGGTACAGCAGTGTGAATTTCTGACTGTCAATGTGGTCGTAACTGTAGGGGGCGCCAAAGTTGGGAATTTTAAATTGTGTTTTTCAAAATATAAAATGATTGATGTATGTAACAAGCAAGCAAACCAACAAATTCTGTAATCCAACATTCAAAAGTTGTGTTCCTTTTCCATATATGTGTCTAACTCGGTGATCCTGTGTGGTGACAGGTCGTGGAGGCAGAGTCGCAGCTCACGGTGGCACGCTGTCGTCGTTCATCGTGAAGAACATCGCTTTAGACAAAACGGATGACAGTGACCCACGAGCAGCCATCCTACGTCACGCCAAGGAAGCTTCAGAGAACCCTTACTGGGTCGCCCCGGCGTACACACAGTGAGAATAACTGCTATTTTCATTTGTAAACCTTCACACCCCAAACATCAACCTCATTGTGTCTCAGTCACTCATCTTCTCTTGTTTCTTCATTAGCAGTCAGTGTAAGCTGAATACTCTGAGTTCCTCTCAGGGTATTGTGATAGTTCTTGGGTTTCTTCCTACTGGTGTGACACATGAATGTTTAAAGAGCTGAACAGTTTTACAGTAATGGGCAGCTTCAGATCACTATCGCACTCAGACAGCGACAGTATGGAAGTGTGGAACAAAGCTGCGAGCCAAATCAAACAGATTCACGTACAGTGCTGCAGGGAAACGGTCTTTTGCTAAATACTAGTGATGTAGACATCAGGTGACATACTCCACTAGCAACTCGTTCTTTCACAGGCATTAAGGTGAATAGTCTCAAGTTGATTCTTCAGAAGAGCAGCACAGTGAAAAGCAGGTCTCTACTGGCTCTGAGTTACCGTCCAGTCCACTGCTTCATGTCACATCTGAAGCCCAAACTTTCTTCAGCCTCAATTGGCCTGAATAGTAGAAATAATTTGTCTGAGGCACTACAATTTAATTAATCGTGGTTGTTTTCTTTAATCTTCACTTCACTGCTTTGCCCTTGTGTTTGTGAATCCCTTCAGGACCCAGCCCGAGCCTTTGTTTGCAGAGGAATCGGAGGAGGATGAGGAAGCTGAGAACGAGCCAGAGTGGAAGAAACGCAAGATCTGAGAGGTTTCGACTGCACTTCATTTTATATCGGATAGTTAACAGGGTGAGCTTGTGGTTTGGTTTACTGCACCACAGCCGCAAGGTTTCAGGATCAATCCTATAAAATTGAGTTACTGTCAGAAACTGTGCATATGAGCATCAGTTAAATGACTAAATTGTACAGCGTCTGTCCTCCCTCCTGGTTTTTGATTTTAACAGTGTATGTTTGCTTCTGTTTTGAGCGTCAGCACATAAATGTGCAGGCATCTGAACTTGGCAAGCGTCATATAATCTTAAACAGGTTTATTTTCCTTTCATTTAAATTCATCAGCTTTTGGAAGAAATTGGATTTTTGTGTCTGTTTTGATTGTACGGACTTTATTTTCTATCGTTTCTATTGTCCTCACACGTCTCCAGAGTTGGCTAATGCCTCTTGAACCAGCTCCAGATTTTGTGGTCTGGTTCTGTTCATGAACTATGAAGAACAGTCTCCCACAAAAGTTTGCAAAATACAAATAAATCAGTTTTACTTTGGAGTATTTTTTTAAAGGTTTACTGTTTTGTTGAACGTGATACACAGAAGTTCATCCAGGTATCTGATAGTTTGGGGTTTTCTACATACTGTATTCCACCTCGATATAAGGAAAGAAGTATTCTCTTGTTTAACAGTGATACATTTTATCCAGAGTGAAATCTGAAATGGAGTCTAGTTGCTTTCATGCCTAAGTTTTTAACATTAAAAGTAGGTGTGGCCACAACTATACATTATGTGTTTGTTGCATTATTGTTGCAAAAACATAATGATGTGGAATTTCTCTTTCTGTTCAAATGCCTCGAATGCCTTGCACAGTGTGTGTCTTAACTGAGGGAGAAGTCCGCCCGCAACATGCAGACCTAATGAAACCAATGTTTGAGTTCTTTACACATCTCTCTGGAATGAAACCTCTACCCATAACGTGCCAGTGTTTAAAACACAGCATGAGTCACATTGTTCATGTGACTCATTGAATTTTGACTTGCGTGACGACAGGAGCTCCCTGTGACATCTGATGTTACCTTTCAATGTTAAGACGTGGAGAGTCTCAACACTCTGTCATCGAGCTGGTGTTTGTACTCTGCGACTAACAATAGGAGAAACTGTAGAATGATCCCGTGTCATTCCCCGGCCCACCAAAATTACAAGCAGACAACCGAATGTCTGTGTCCTGGCAGACGTCCGCTGGCCATAAAATCTCGATGAGGCAAAGAAATACCAGGACAAGAAATATGGGAGTGAGTGCAGTGAAAGTAGAAAGAGGGAGACTGGTCTTAATGAGGGAGAAGATCCTCTCCACCATTTAATCGCCCAGTTGGCATCAGGAGAGCTTGACCTCCACTGACACTAAAGATGCAGCTCAGACTTATTAAAGGCAGGGATGCAAGGAACAGAATCTCTGTTGCAAAGCCGTATTATGTGTGCTTTTACTTTTTGCAGATTTTTTAAAAAAAAACAATTTCACTTCAGTATATTTCTAACTTAAATATTTAACTTAATTTTATTTAAATTCTGTTTCGTTAGAGTAAAAACAAGCACCACACGATGACGTTATGATTAAACGTTGGAGAACACAACCTATGAAAATGAAATCAGCAGCTGCGTCAGAGAACAAGCTCCTGATTTGATGATGCACCGCGCGGCGACCACGCCCCAAATCAAACACACCTGCCGTGTTGCGTAACACACAGGTGCATGCTGGGACTGACAAAACGCTGAGACCCTCACGCTGTGTCCTTCAGCAGGACGTAGTGGAGACTTGAGGACATATTGACGTTCAGACGGGTGTGAGCAGCTAATGACTTCAACTCACTGTATAGAGGAGAGCGTCATTAACTTCTGCGTTGCTTAGCGATGTAGTGTTCTGCCTTATACATAAAGGTATGTGGACACACTGTGCTGTCCATGGACTCTCACTTAAATATATTATATGCACAGGCTACAAAGTGCATGACTTGAATTTATTGGTTGCTTTTGGTGCAGTTCTAACCTGGAACTACTTATCTGCATTGTAACAGTAATGTACATCCACCTGGTAGCCTTATATCACTATTATCACTATATAACAAGTTTAAACCCCCCACTATAAAGATGTAAACAATTAATTTTACTTCTGCTTAAGAAAAAAGACATGTTGAAATATTTTAACTTGTGCAGTTTTCCAGTTCTACCTCCCAGTTTAACCGAATTACACAAGATTTTCTCACATCCTAAAACAAATGGGCTCCGTGGTTTTCAGCACTTAACACCTTTTCTTTAAGTCGTTAAAATGAGGATGAAAACAAGTCTTCAGAATTGAAACAACTTGTTCTCAGTGATGCAAGAAAACGTTAAGACATGTTGAAATACTGCATTATTCTAATTGTCAGTACTTTGAGGCCTAAAGATTTGCAAATGGACATATGGACTTTTTTTCTATGACAAGAATAGAAATGGACTTTCCCCTATATAGCTCTTGTAGAGCCTCATCTATACATCGCATACACACCTTGAGCCCCTGCTCACTGACTCACTGTCTGCACCTCTGCTGCCGTTTTCTCATCAGCATTTACATATCTTTCTCGCACAGTGGAAACATTCGCGAGCGCTTTGATTTACAGCTCAGTGGCGCTTTCCCGCTCGCTTTTGTTTACTGTACGACCCTGGGCTGGCGTTCAGGAATGCAGAACAGGAGGGGACGGCCGCAGCGTACAGGCCATCGCTCAAACCATCCTCCATTTAACCCACATTTTCACCCCCAATTTTGCACAATGCTCGTGTAAACACGTCCCGGGCAAAATTAGCCCCATCTGGCACCGGAGCCAGTGTTGTGCATGGCAGGATACCAGGAGACACAGTCATTTAATAGAAACAAGTTTAATTCTGTAAAAAGTTATAAAATGAATATTGTACAAAAATAAAGTTTGCCGAGAGCTTTGGTTCTGTAACACAAAACAAGTGAGACGACATGACAGGTTTCTTTCTTTTCTTTTCCCCACAGAGGTGTTAAAACACATTAAGGAGCGAACACAGAGGAAATCCCTTCTTCTTATATTAACACTGAGGATTCCTTCGCATCTTCATCTTTTTTTGCTTGTTAACCCTTGCGTGAAAACGAAAAGGACTAATCGCAGAGGAGCAGTTGAGCGAAAACAAAGTGGTGACGATGAGAGGACGGCTGGTCACAGTTTACACACTTTAACGTATGGTACGTCGAGGAGTGGCGAGGTGCTCCGAGGCTTCTGGGAAATCTCCTAACTGCACATTCTCATCTGGAAAGGCTTACGCACAAATCAGTTGTTAAAGGGGAAGATGATCCAATTGATGAGGTATGCTGCGATAAAAGCTGGAGTGTTTTTTTTCTCCCTCTATGTAGTATTTGGCCTAAATTCAGCCTGATGCAGTGGATTTGTTCTGTTTGCAGGGGGATTACACAGTAAAGCTGGCTTGCTTGCTGCTGGGTGGGCACAGATACCTTGGTCCCTAATCCGTGCTAACATCAAGACCTACCCGAGGGCTCTCTTTGTTCCACTTAAAACCACGGGTCTCGATGGGCACAGCAACATGCTTTTAAAGAGCCTCCTGTTTTCCTGGATGTGTATTTCTGCTCGAGTTTGGGCATAAACTCGACTCGAGTTCTGTAGAAAGAAACTGAGCCGACCCATTGTCTTCATATTCTCCTGTGAAAACGTCTGCTCTTCAGATATTTACATCAGTTTACAGTAGCTAGATCGTCCTTAAACTGCTGTCACCAAAAATGCCTCTGCCGACGGGGATATTTGGTTAAGACTCAAATGAGAGGATCGCTTTCAAATCCCCTTTTCAGGGAGTAAGACCTGTCTGTCAGAGCCGAGACAGAAACACAGGCCGCCCCGTGAACTTTAAAGCCTATCGGGACGGCAACCGCTGCAAAGCCTTTGCTGAGACTTGGTGCGAGGCCAGAGTGAGGTTTCGGGTAACGGACGCTGATGGGCAGCTATTCTAGCAGCTTCTGTACTCCGTGACTCAAAGGATAGTTCCTGAAAGGCACCTGCAGATCCTCAGAGAGACGACTGGTGTGACATTGGATCTATCCTGGATTATTTCATTCGGATGACTTTGCAAATAAACAGCAGCCTCCTTGTAAACATACAGTAAAACGATGTGGATGATGAGAGAGTCCCCCGACTTCACGTGTGGGTGAAAATGAGGTGAATTGTCTCTAAATAAAATAAAAAAAACTACCCTGCCGTCCCTAAGAACACTCCACAACAACAGATCACTTCAATCTACATCTTCTATTGGTCCCTTCCTCCGTCTCTTTCTACACTCCTTTAACTTTTCCTATTTTAGACTAATTCTATTTTCTGGACTCACGAATTGAGAAACCCTGGAATCTAAGTGAAGCCAAGAAGCCTTTTTAGGATTGTGTGTGTTTAGCAGTTATGGAGTAAGATAGTTGTCATGAGAAATTGCTCCACTTTGGCACCGTCCAGGACAAACAAAGCGTTTAAATAAATAGGAAAACTGACATTTTCTTTCATAAAATGGTTTGAAATAAATAACAATAAGTTAATTCCATCTTAATAAATATACCTCTTACACACACGTGTATATATATATATTTATATATATATGACTGGATTTTATCTGAATGCGTTGCACCAAAAAGTCTTTGCTGAAACCCGGTGCGGTATTTCTCTTATCACTTGGCTGTGAATGTAAATGTCGATAGCCAGACTGAGCAGTGGAGGTAAATCTGACTGCAGCTGACCAGCAAATATTTGACTCCTCAAATCTCTGCGTCCGTCCGCAGTCTTTGGAGGAGGTGAAGGAAAACTTTCACTGTAAAATGAATTCTTCAGGAAAACGAGCCAAAGAAAGTCATTCGATTTTCTCCCGTCTTTAGTGTAACAGTACTGATTCTTCTGCGTTCTTCTGGTGAACAGCTGATTCATGTCTGCTTGTGTCTGAACAGTCACACACTGCTCAGGGCATCTGGACGACTGAGTGTGAAGAGACGATTCCCTTCCTCTTCCATCCCTCTCTTTGTAAAGGTGATCCTTGGTTCACTGACGCTAAGTGTCTGTCATTGTCGGTGAGGCCTCCTCAGACACAGCCACACTTCCTTGCAGAGTGCTTCTTCAGTGTGTGATACACAACGTTGTCGTCCAGGAAAGACAAGTCGTCGTCGAACGAGATCGGTCGACAGCAGGTGCGGGAGGGCGTGTCCTTGTCCAGCTTCTTGTTGTGCGTGAGGTTGTTCAGGATCTTGTCGTAGTTGGTCTCGGCCTCGACGCAGGGGCCGCTGCAGTAGCGGAAGATCAGCTCCTCCTTAGTCTGGTAGCCCAGCCCCAAGTCCGTCACATTGAGATGGACCTCCTTCAGCAAGCAGCCTCGGGTCTGCACCGATATCCTCTCCCGTCCCCTCTCGCCTCGGCCCCCTTTGCCACCTCGGCTGCCCCCTCGCCCCCGGCCCCGCCTCCTGTCGCCGTGTCCTCTCCCCTCGCCCCTGGCGCCGCCCGTGTTTGCTGCTCCCCTCTGTCTCTGCTCCTTCCGGCCCCTGGAGCCGCCACTGGGATCCGACGATCTCCGGAGTCGGCCGATGGTAGCCTCGATAAAATCCATTACGTCGTCAAACTTCTCTGGATAGAGACCCGCGATGTCATCTGGAAGATACAGAAGATACAATAATTTTGTATTACATTTTAGTAAAGTTGGACATATACACAATATACAAAAACATTTTTTTTCTCTAGTGTCTTTGTTTTGTCTTTTGTATTATTGCAGAATGGCATCATGTACTCAGTCATTCATTCAAAATTTAAATATCAGTTTAAATATATGAAATAATACAAGTATTCACTTAATGGAATAGCTTTTTTTTAAGGAAATTTGATTATTTGCTTCATGGCAGAGAATTCGCTGAGAAGGTTTACACCATTCATCTGTGCCAACAGCCCATTAGCTTAGCTTAGCACAAAGACTGTAATCAAAGGTAAATGACTAGCCTGGCTCAGAGTACAGTTGAAAAACCATCTGCCTACCAACAACTCTAAAGATAACTGATTATATCTCATTTGTTTAATCCGTACAAAAACCCAAGTGAAAAAAATCACAGCTGCTCATTCTTATGTTGAATGGAAACATAAGACACAACTATTGATCTTTGCATAATAATTCTTTGCCAGAAAGTGAATTTGCGCATTTCCCAAAAAGTACAAAGGCAGATGTGTGCATTGCATGTAGAACTACAAAAACGCAGTAAAGAATACTGTACGTTGTTGTTGTTGACTCAACATACTCGTGGTCAGCCAGCATGTGGACGGTAAAGTGTCCAAACACATGCACGGACATATATACAGATAATGTCTATAAATACTCAGAAATGTGCAGATCAGCAACCGTGCACGATGATTTATAGATAAGTCTCGAGCGGAGGAATGCACAAAGAGTCCAGGGTAGTTCTAGTAAAGGTGCACGTGCCCTGATTTAACTCCTCTCTCTCCTCTGAGACAACTCTGGGGAGGATGATTAGGAGGGTGAAGGTCAGAGGGTGTTGTCAGTTCAATTTTCAGATTTGCCATAAGCCAGAAAGAAAGGAAATATATGCGTGTGAAATAACTACTTCATCAGGTTTCTGTTTCAGTCTATTAAAGCAGTTTCACACATAGCGGTTGCCTGTATTGATAAAGTACACACAGGCCAATTAAACCACCAAGAGAGATGCAGTGTGACATCGTACTTCAAGTCATTTCAATCTATGACGGATGCACATTTAGAAAGCGGAGACTTCAAAGTCTGAATAAAAAAAGGAATCACGTGCTTTGAGTCGTTTAGACGGAGCAGATTGTAGCCTGCCTGAAACTCAAAACATGCAGCGGCACAGCTCTGCACCATCTGCTCCGAGCAGGACTGACAGAAAGCCTTGGACCCTCCTTTGTTACATGTTGATTCCATTAAGGAGATACGTCGCTCCGACTCCGACGCCCGCAGGTCTGGCAACGATAAACTATGTATGAAGCTCATGAAGACGTATTGTTCTGAGATTAAGTCAATTACCCGGAGTCTAATTACATTAGCGTTGTGCGTGCACGTGTGTGTGAGTGAGTCAGTATACGGTTGTGCGTCGTCGTGCCGTATGTGTGTCAGCAGGGTGTGATGTCTGGCAGGTGGCGTTGTGGTCGACGCCGGCCCCTTTGTTGCAGTGTCACCTATCTCTTCTCTCTTACCTGTTCTGTTCTGGCCGAGCGCCGGCCTATTGTGTGTCACCTGACAGGCAGGGTGGCTACAGTGTACACCTGCTGACGGGCCGGACTGGTGGCAGCAGACAGAGGGAACTCGTGATGCAACTTGTGCATAGTAAATACTTGTTTTTTAAATTATCTCTAACACGTTCATTGCCTATTTGTGCAACTGTTGTCGTAGATTTTGTGTGAAGTCGTAACCGCGTTCTGACTTTACACGCAAAAACTAAAGACCCCGTCCCCACTTGGAGCCACAGTGTTGTTTACACTATTAGTGCATAGTTAATGGTCTTGGGTTACACAGCAGATCAGTGATGTCACCGCGGCTCCAAACAGAAGATGAGGTGGCGGGACAAACATTCGTCTAAATGTTCCATTCCTTATCTAGTTCTTGGCAGCATTTACATCTGCGTGAAGATGATACAACGTCGCACTGATCCAAACAAAATAAATTCCTGCCCACTGTCGCTGTTGAAATGAACATAAACACAGAACTCTCTCTCGATGTGTGAAACTCCCCCGGTGTTGTCCAGCCACTGCCCTGAAAGTCCCTGCGACCTGCTTCGCTTCCAAACACGCCATGATTCCTGACTTTCTGACAGACGGGTAAACATCGGGGGGGTCTCTCCAGTCGCAGAGGTGAGCGTAAACACAGGGAGAAGGGAAAACACTTGGAGCTGGTCCTACTTTAATTCATTGTCGCTGGCTTGTTTTGACACCACTCTATGTAAACCACAGCAGCAATAAAACACAAATTAAGATCTTCCTACTGATAACCTGCCCGACTGAGAGCGTTATCAATGAGGGACTCTCCACTGGTGGCTAACCCCAGGTGCATATCACTTTACACGCTGTTTCTCAAGTGTAATTAGTCCAGGAAGGGCCAAATTACTTGTCCCGCAAAGCAACTGTGTTACAGTCTGAGCTGCCCTGGTTTAAAATATACGTGGTGTCAAGAATCAACACATAGCTGTGAATGACAATAAGACAAAACAAATGTGAGATTTCCCTTCTCCCCTGACGTTTGAATGGTTCGGTGCATGTTTTTCGCACAAGCCAATTACCAACCATTCAAGTGCCTCTCACAGGGACATCACACCACAAAAGATAGCTGTCAAAACACAACCGTGGAGCCTTACATTGATTCTCCATGGAGATCTCCTGCAGGTTGTGGTCTTCGCGCTGGAACGCTGGCTCTTCGTCCTCCACAGACAGGGACGTGGAATCACTGTAGCTGCTGGGGAAGTAAGTCCTCTTGGCGGGCTGAGTGTTTTGGTAGAGAGGCCGTGTAGCAGCAGAGCTCAGGAGCAACAAACACGTGGCCAAAACATCCCATAACTTCATCTTAGACTCAGTTCCTGTGAAGAAAGCTGTGAAAAATAAATCAGAGGGGATGTTTTATTGGAAACAAAGTGATAAAACTAACTGGTTAGAAACAAACTAAACATTAGAACCAAAAAAATTCCTAGCGTGCTCTGGGTGCAGGCCAACTTTTGTTTGTAATGAAGTCATCAAAGTGATGTGGCCAGAGCGCCACTGACTCATTCTATATTAATAACTATGTGCCATCATGTCAAGAGACTTTGATCCACACTTTGTTCTGTAGTGTTGCTGTAAACATGAATATCAGTGTGAACCTACTATAAAGAATGAATCAAAAAATTACTTTAATGTGCATTATGAAGTCAAGATATCCTCAAAATATAGAAGCAGAAAATGGAGAGAATGATAAAACTAATGCGTAAAACTGCGTAAAAGTGCCGCATTTTCCTGAAAAATTACAAAGATTTATGATTAATCAGCAGCTCGCTATGTACTTGATTGTTTATTTATTTATTTGTCAGACTGTGGGATTATAAGATGATACATTCCTGCTGCTGTGATATCAGGAGGGTGCGCCTCTAACACACACACATACATACACACACGAAATGCGTTGGTTAAAGCACGCACCAAAAAGATTGGCACCGATAGCCTAAATAATGGTGCGAGTTGGCCAGATGGCGATCCCCAAAGCTTACGTGACTCCGTCTAATGGCATGTTGAGTCTGCAGTAAACCTAAACAGCCATGCATGGATAAATACTGGGCTTTAACATGCAACGCAAAAAGTCCCAGCAACTGACATACACAAGCACAAGTTGCATTTTCCGTGTCGGTTTGTTATTTCAGCGAGAACCACTGGAAGTGAAGCGCCTTTTTTTTTTTTTGTACTTTACGCACAAGATAATCGAAGGATATGAAAAATGTGAAATTGTGCAAACATTAAGGCTTCGCTTACTTTAAATACGGCCCATGCAGCCCTGGAACTCGCTCGGCTGTTGGCGTTAAAATCCAAACAGTAAACGCGACTCATTGAGTGTCCCGAGCTGATTCAGCTGCAATGAATCGTTTCAGCGGCCGCAATCCAAAACTAAAAGTTCCTCGAAACGTGTTGAAATTCAGTCTGTGTCCGGGAATAGGGAAAGGGAAATAAAGCTGAGACGGTGCGCCAGGTGTGGGTTGCGTGTACTCCGATCCAGCGCACCGACCGAACCATGCGTCTGTCCACACGTTCGGAGTCCAAAGGTAGGTGTTGAAGAGCGCCCACCGAGTGCCACTGCGCCTCGCTGGCTCCAGTTGCAGTCGCTGATTAATTGGATGCTACGTTTCCACGTTGGAAATCCGAGAGAGATCCACCATCTCCCAGTGAAAGGAGTCCAATGAAGACATCAGCGTCTCCAGGCGCATGAGCGAGGCGCAAAAAGGTGTCCGCTTTCCCAGAGGGAAACAAACTCTTCTCTGCAAGCAGCAGCAGCAGCAGCGTGGATATATCCAGGAGTGCGTTAGAAACTCATAATCGCCAACAGTTTGCGGTATCTCGACAGGGTTCACAGCACAGATGGGGGTGTTTATTCTCCATTTTTCTCTCCAGGTCAGGTAGTGTCTATGCAGCTCGAAGGGTTTCCACACGCGTCCTCCTCCTCATGCTGGACTGAAGCGGGACAGATGTCTGCGCATAACAACGCACCGCGCGCAGAGGGCGGTTTGGAGAGATTTATAGTTGTGCGCTCTGACGTTCGGGGGCAGTTGGTGTCCGCCCCTCTTTTATAGATTCCCCCTGCAAGAGCAAACAGTGAATAACAAGAGGTCCGCATGTCTGTCCCGAACCACCCCTGGAGCCCCCGTTTGGAGGAGCGCGGTTTTCAGATGTCTTGGGGATTATGTCACACATCCTGATGTCCTCGGGTTAGATTTCAGTATGCGGAATGCGATTTGGAGATGTTCTGTTGCGATGCGTGTTTCCAACCCGATCCGCGCGCTCTGTGCACACCGGTGTCAGGTTCCGTCTGATGGCTGCACACATCTCAGATACGAGAGTCCCACTTCACCTGCTATTTACCACAACGTGTTCAAACCCCGGGCGAGGAGGCTCCCGGAGGACACCGTGGTTTGTTGTAATAACCCCGTTTGCAATGCGCTCCACTCCAAACGCATTAAAAGCTCACGCGCAACTTGGATCGAGAGCTCGTTCAATGCGCAGGTTCTTGTCAAGGTGAGCCCGAGGCGACACCTGCACGCGCGAGCACACACACACACACACACACACACACACACACACACACACACACACACACACACACACACACACGCAGCAGCTAAAGCCTCTCCATCACCCCTCATGATTCACAAAGCTTTCATCTTCCGCACAACTGAATTCCACACGTCACCCAGTCCTTTAACTATTAAAGTCATTTTTTGTGCTCGGTGCCAGAAGAGAGCTCGGGCTCCTTCCAACAAACTTTTCCAAGAAAGAGCTCTGGTTTTAATTTAACACGAGAAAATGCTGCTAGATGGCTGTTGGATAAAAGGATGGAAATCCCAGCACTGACACTTTAAATCCACGCGGACTTATCTGTTATCCTCTGCTATTAAGGCTCCTTAGTTGTTTTCTTTTGGGCCTAAACGTCTTGTCAATACACGTCTTTTCTTTCATGCATTTTCTACACGCCCTGCCCCATTCTTAAAGAATGTGCACGGTCCTGAGCCAAGTTCTTATTGTATGGATTCCTCTTTGTCATGTCCTCACATGCGTTTTCATTGTATCGACTGACAATCATCAATGTTTCATTTTGTCGTGATGCAACCACCTGAATCCGTCTCCTGTCTGTTGGAAACTTGATGGAAACTTAGTCCTGACTCACACTGTCTCTTCATTACTTCCACAGGGTGACACAGATTTGACCTTGAGTGTTTGACAGTACAGTCTCAGTAAAGCTGAAACTGCCTCCTGCCATGATCCCAGTGTTAAAGGAGCATATACTCCCTGTATAATGGGACCAAATAACCAATGTGTTGAGCCAGAAATGCTCTAATGATTACAATCTTGGAGACCATTGGCTAAGATCTGATGACAAATTAATCTCTGGTTGCAATGGCTGTTATTTTGGGGCATGTTGACAGCGCATATCTGGGACAAGACCCCGTCCTCAGTTCCCCGTTTGCACTCTAATTTCTTGGAGTGCAAATTTCTTTTATCACACAGGTCAAACGTTTCTCCACACAAAACAAAAGCGATACTTTTTGTAGGTGTTTTAGGTCCAGGCAACATTTTCGCTAATCTGTATTTATAGCTATCTGCATATGAATGCATTTTAAAGCCGATAGCCGATGCATTTCGGTCAATATGGTCCGCCTCTTTTCCTCTCGCTAACCGAAGCCTGCTCAGACGTGATTGGTCAAACTAGAAACATCAACCAGAAGACATCCGGCCCCAAAAATCTTGTCCCTCTGCAACAGATTCTGCATTTTCACATTTAGAGTCTGTTTCCACCTTATATGTTTATCTCTTCTTCCTCCCTTGATAATTTCCACACGAAAAGCTCTTAACATAATATGAAGAAAGCATTGACGACAAGCTTTTACTTGTGATATTAAGATATGACTTGAATGATCTTTCTCTTTCGCTGTACCTCCTTAATCTCTTACTCCGAAAAATTAATTCTGTCTCTCTGTGATGTTTCGCCCACCAGCGCATGCTGGGATAGCCTCCAGTGTCCCATTAGCTCGGGCAAGAATAAACTGGTCAAGAGAATTAGCGGAAAGGAAATCGCTGCTTATGTAAACAGGCTCAAAGCATGAATGTAATGTGAACGGGCATATGGCCGATTATATTCAAAGACTGCTGTTTTAAAGGCAGCAGCCCTGTGGTTCTTCAAGGTTGTTCTAAGTTCACTGGGAGATGAGGAGGTTATATTCTGTGGATTTTGTGTGTTCAATATTGTATGACTAGTGTCAAATGTACTTTCATTTACAATCACGTATTATCTACCTACACGAAATGAATTGGTAAAGAACACAATGCCAGGTCATGTTCTTTCCTTTGTAAGTGTTTCATATTTCAAACCATTAAGAAATAAGTACTATACTGTATATGTATCAAACATGTGAAAAGCTGTAATCTCTCTAATAAGGTGATGATAATACAGCAATTATTGACAGATTAAAATTGCAAATGTTTGAAAATCACACTATATGTAAATATTTATACGTATGTATTTTAATATTGGCTTTGGCCCCCTCCCGCCACCCTCAAAGGAAGAGCATGATGTGGAGGATATATTGTAATTATGCTGCATTTGCTGTGTTAATTTGACTGATCTCTTGTTTTTGTAAAGGAAAATCACAGAGTTAGTATTTTCAGTCTTTGCCCCAATTTGTTTGTTTTTCTGCAGGATTACGCAAAACCTCCTGCAAGGATTTCAAAATAAATTGGTGTAAGACAAGAAATAAACCATCAGTTGTTGGAGCTGATCTGCACAAAGACAGATCCAGGATTTCTTTTTTCTCACTTTCTTTAACACTTCCAGGGTGTTTTTTTGGGGGGGGGGGATATTCACCAATTTCTTAGAGAATAATTCATGGATCTTGATGAAAACAATCAGGCAATTTTAGGGAACTAATATCTATCAGTGAGTGGAATTTAATGGGACATTTTAATTAAAATACAAATTTCAATTTTAGTTTTAAAAATGCTTGAAATGAATTGGCTTTTACTCGTCTTCTACTGTAACAGACTGAACATTTTGAGCTGTGTCATCACCTGTAGCTCAGGGAAATATTACACTATCTCACTTATAGACCTATAGACATAATGGGCAGAACATCTCATAATTAAAACAATCCTTACTTACCGGCAGCCATAAGTAATACCTCGGCCACATCTCTGTAATAGTAGATGCATCTCCTCATTCCCCATAGCGGTTTCTTACTTATGACAATTTACTTGGCACCATAAAATGTATTAGATGTCTGGTTAACTGTGGGACGTTTCACATAGGAGATATTTTTATGTCAGTGCATATGACACGGCACGTCAGGCTAGTTTAGGACACAGCCTGCTCAGAGCCATGTCAGACAGAGGCCATATTGTTTATGGATATCTCCAGCAGACTCACCACAGGATTCCTCTGTGACCCTCCTCTGTCTCATGCAGCCGGAGTTGTGAAGATAATGGTCACTGAAAATAGAACAATCTCAGAGAGCTCCTTTATGTGCGAGCGCTGCTCAGGCCACAGGGTGTCACAGGTCCCTGCGGGCCTGAATACTTCAGCGACTATAATAAATATTAATTTGTTTGCAGGAGTAACGTGAGTAAGCCGAGTGAATCACCACCACATGGGGTGTGAGGAAGACACTCGTCACCCGCGCGAGAAGAGCGTTCTTTCATTATTTGTGCGGCTTGACGGGGCCGGAGTCTCCATTTTTGATGTCAGGACTCTGCAGAGCGCTGACAGGGCACTCAGAGGAAAATAACAATGACTCCCCTCAGAGTTTATATGAACATATAACAACACTCGCACAAACAATCCAGATCACTGCAGCTGCTTTCGCTTTAATAGAGAATTGTAAAAGATTAATAGGAAACAAATGTCACGCACGGCTAATCTCTTTTTCTCCCTAGACATCTTCGGCGAATCCCGTCCCCCTGTGTGTGTTACATCCCTTGATAATGACTTGTGTTTAAATCATCGTATTTAAGATCCCAGTGATATGTTAACACTTGGCAACCTGTTTGTGGTTTGGTTCATGTGCTTTCTGCCTCCTCAGTCTGAGTCACTGTTGCGTGTGAAATGCAGTAAGAGCCAGACATCTGTAGGCTTGTTTCAAATGTTTCATTCCAGCTTAACAATGTGTTTTTTAATGAAGTGCAACGCACAATGTCCACAAAGATGATGCAACACTCAGTGAGCAAATCGATGGAAAACAAACAGCAACTGAAATATGACAATACTACCTTCGCCAAGGAGGTTATGTTTTCACCCGTGTCCATTTGTTTGTTGGTTTGTTGGTTTGTTTGTCAGCAGGATTACGCAAGAACTACTCAACGGATTTCCATGAAACTTGGTGGAAAGATGAACATGGGCCAAGAAAGTACCCGTTCAATTTTGGCGGGGATCCCCGACAAAGGCTTTTTTGTTTTCTCTTTCTGTAACATTGTGAGATGGAACATTTTCTATACATTTACACCGACTTCTCAGAAAACAATTCATGCTTCTTGATGGAAAATAATAATACATTTTGGTGCACATTGATTGATTTTAGTTGATTGAGTGTTTGGCCCTTGGCCAGTGTATTGAGAGCCATTCCATTTTTCTGGTTTGACTGATTAGTGTTTTTAAACTTGTGTCTGACCCACAAACACGACTTGAATCAGGGATACGATTGATACAATGTCGTCGGTAGTTAGCTTGACAGTTTATTTAGAAAATCTAATTTCACAACAAAGGCCCAGTTGCAGAAATAGAATAATGGATGGCTGACAGCAGCAGAGCATGCTGGGTAGTCTCCTCTCAGCCTGATGTTTCTGTTGTGACACGCTGATGACAGGCTAAGATTAAAACAGCGTGCACTGTGCCGGGTGGTGGTGTCGGTGTGTTTGCCTGTGTAAGTTTGGGCCGATTAGAACAGAGTGGGCCTCGTTTTAAACATAATACATACAAAATGTAGATGTTGTCATGAGCACACCTCGTGTCAAAACAACTCAGGGAAAAGGACAGTGACTTTGTTTTAGTGTGTAGCCCTCTGCACAGTTCAGTTTGAAAAAGCAGCAGGAACTCAGCTTTTTGTGGTTATTATCGTAAAATATTGACCATGATCCACATTAGACATTTCCAGTATTTTGCTGAACTCTTGCTCAAAAAGAAACAAAAAACAAACCACTTATACTGAACAGGTTCTGTTTATTACCTCGGCCAAGTACCTTTGTTTGTTTGATGGTTTTCAGGATTACTCAAAATCTACCAGACTGATCAAGGGGCGGAAACAGGATCTTTCTTTTATTTTAATTAACGTTGTGAGATAGAGTCATTTTTTCAACATTTTGGTTGATTTCTCAAAGAATAATTGATGGATGGAAATAATCAGGCATGTTTGGGGAACTGATATCTGTGCCTGTGTGCAATTTGGTGCAGCTTGATTGAATTTAAGGGGACTGGGCTTTGGCGGAGGTATGCGCTCTAATGAGTGCCATTCTAGTTGGTTGGTTAGATTTTTTTTGTTTGTTTGTTGTACGGATTTCCACAAAACTTTAGGGGGCCGGACGGGCCAAGAAAGAACCCATTAGATTTTGGGATGGATCTGGAAAAAGAAGTGGATAAAGGAATTTTTATCACATTCTTTAACATTGCGAGAAAAGGATTTTTCCCATTTGGTTCTTCATAAAAAACAAAAAGAAATCTGGCATACTTTTGCTATATTGTTATTTAAATGTTCATTAATGTATGTTGTCCTTATAAATAAATCAATGAAATGAAGGGACTGTTGGGCCCTGGTGGAGATATGTGCTCTGGTATATGTGGCGGGAAAAAAAATCAATCCCAGCAAAGCAGGAGCTCACCCCGTGTTGCTTGTTGTTGATTTTGTTTCGGACTCTAGTATTTGACAGTGTGGGGATGTAATTAAGTACATTTACTCAGTCAGAAGTGCCGGTTGTTTGCCAGAGTGAGCTCGGCTGTCAGCGGGCACTGAGCCCCGGATCAGCCCTGGCACAGAGCTGCAGAGGCAGAGAGCAGGTAGTCGGGGCCGATACTGAAGGATTCACATAGCTTTCAGCTGATCCATTAGGACATGCTACAATTCAGCCGTGGCCCGCTGCCAAAATGCTCGGCTATTGTGGCGCCCGGTGCGGTTATTTCCATCTGTTTCACTCATTGCACAAACATTTTATGAGTATTTGTTGGCATCATTCGCACATAGATTGTATGTGTGCAAAATATGTGGTCGCGACAGCGTGTGTGTGTGTGTGTGTAACTGTGCCTGTGGGTGAGTGTGTGCAATGTGTGTGTGTAAATGAGATCACTTGGTACTATCAAAGTGCAGCAGGACTATGACACTCTTATAAATAGAAGGGAGGAAGTGAGGAAGGTTAAACACAGATACTAAAAGTGTACAAGGAGCCATTTAAAAACCACATGTCCTTTCAGACCCATGATGGCACTATATATAATTACATTATGCCCATTTTATGGTGTGCTCTCCTCCAGAGTGGACGGTGGACTGATGTAACCATAATAACTCAACTTCATGGTCTGATTTGAACCGTTATGAAATTAAAATGATTCTTAAAGACTATTAAAGCTAAATGCACGCCTGTTCATACATAGCTATAGCTTCATGTTGTAGACAACTTATTAATAGTCAAGGTTGAATTATCACCACATGAGTAAATGAGAATCCAATAAGGCTACAGATCACTGACGATAGAAATGACTAATTTAAGGTCCTTCGACTGGACGTGGCTGCTGTTAAAGTTATTGATGTGCTGAGCATTTACAACAGTGCTGTTCAGAAATAATGATGTAGGATTTGGGGAATATTTTTCCCCGAGTGTGAAGGGCTGGACAGGTGGGAAACATGCATGAACTCCCTGAGATGCACTTGGGACGGCTTGGCCTCTGCCCAAACCCTGAAAACCTCCAGAAGAGCCTGTGCTCAGCTGTCCGCGCCACAAAAGACGAATTGAAACGAGGAATTTCTGCAGAAATGCATGTGTGTATTTTACATTGTGTGGTTGGCCATATGTCCAAACACACACACAGCCCTGCGGCTGCAGACGCAGCATGAGCGTCTGCGGTCGGACTGATAGAGTTGCTCGAA
The DNA here is from genome assembly GCF_022539355.2 of Hippoglossus stenolepis. Taxonomy (NCBI): domain Eukaryota; kingdom Metazoa; phylum Chordata; class Actinopteri; order Pleuronectiformes; family Pleuronectidae; genus Hippoglossus; species Hippoglossus stenolepis. The sequence continues at coordinate 9,267,925 of NC_061500.1, forward strand.
TCCCTTGCTTCAGCCCCTCTTTCGTCAGCTGTCAGTGGCGCCGCTTATCGAAGAGGAGACATGTGAGTTACCAGCGCTCCTCCCCAAGGTGGCACAATGTCAGACTCTATGCTGGCTTTACGCTTTTTAACATTCAAAGAGTGTCCGCCAGGGGCCCCCTGCTACTGTGTTACAAAACAAACAGGGCTGGATAAGTGCTGATCACGACCACTGGGCAAAGATGAAAAGCCCCCTGGGGAAGGGGCACGGTTACGTCGCTTGTTGTCTGTTTTTTTTTATGTGTCCGTATCAGCTTACAGATTCAAACTGAGCTATTTTGATGATAACCTCTAGCCTTCAAGGCTGCGAGCACGCCAGCCCGGCTACAAGCGCGGTGCACGAAGCCGGCTCTGGACTCCCACAAAGCTTTCCTCGTCTCCGATGAAACAAGGTCACTCTAATTGGAGGAGGAAGTGTTGAGGATGTCTGTGGGAAGGAGCGGCAGGGTTAGGGAGTGACAGCAGAGAGGGTCGGATCCTGTTTCTGCTCTGGTTCCCCGTTCTAATCCAGCCTGGTATGTGTCGAGATCAGAGCAGGTCCCTTTCACTGCAGCCATCCGGTGGCCTCGCGGTGGGTCTTGCTAAGTTCGCTGCCCGATCACTGAGGAGAGAAGCAGAGGAAAAACCTGCAGGGTACAGGTTCACCCAAGATAAATCAGAATGAAGCGACTGAACAGGAAGAGTCCCACGGTTTATCTCAGGTCTTACACCCTGAGAAACACGGCACTAGACAGCTGTGTGTTCCCCTTGATGTATTTCTGTTAGCCGCTTGCATAAATATGCCTTGACACACATTCACACTCATACATTAGACCTGTGAGTGAGGGGGCACACTCACACAGGCACTGTGACACACACAAGTGTACAGTAACACACACACACACCCACACACATATCATGCTCCCTGTCAGTAATACCCACAGGATATTGTATCTCTCTCTCAGAAGACTGGACGGTTGATCAGAGGAGAATGAGCACGTGGTCCCTTTGATGTAAATCACATCGAGCAGTCACCTTGAAAACTGCTCTAATTGTAAATATGAGACAGGAGCCAGTTGCATAACAGACTCAAACCTGATTCATCTGCAGGACAAGATCTCATTTAGGATTCTACACATTAATTGGACGATGTAAATATATAGCCGACTGGTTTAAAGAGCACTTATTATTAGAACGCGACTGATTTATAATATCATTTTCAACGATATATTGTGTCTCTGTTTACATTTGCTGATATGAACAATGAAAAAACTTTTATTTTACGGAATAAACGATACAGAAAAGATGTGCTTTTATGATTGAATTTCACATTTTAAAGTTAATTTTCTTAATTCAACTTCTATGTATCTGGTTGCATTTGTGTTTTCTTTATACTTCTAGTTATTTATCATAAAGTTTATGGTTAAACTATAAAATAATAATCGTCATAATTACTTAATAATGACATCTTAGGAATCATTACCTAAATTAATATATTTATATCTATGTACCGATTTATCAGTAATCAGGAATATTTTACTCCCTATATTGGCCCCAAACATCCACATCGGTCGGGTTCTAGTGATGATCTTATTATCATAAGATGATATAATTACAACAGTGGATACAGTTGTTACATTTGTAAATTATATTCCCTCAAAGTAATTGAATGTGACTTTCACATATCCAGGTTAGGAAGGATATAGTTAAACAATACACAGTAAAACTAAACATTGATTATGAATTCTGCACGAGAAGTCATAGCAATGTGGTTCTAGTTGACTCGGCCCTGCTTTAACACAACAGTTAGTATTGGATGACCGTGTTATAATTCTGTAATGTACCTTAAAGTTTACAAACACACAGAGTTAGTCACAGTCACGCTCCAGCGCCCGTGAGCTGACTCCAGATAAACGCACACCTCCGTGAGCAGAACGCAGGCCTCACACCGCCAGGGTTGGAAGTTCAGGTTTTAACTGGGGCCACCCATGATAAAATGTATAAACTCCTGGTGCGGCCTCGGCGGTCTGAGTCCATTAAGGACAGATGTGGATCGAAAAAGGGAGGCGAACTTTTCCAGCCCTGAGAAATATGACTCATGATTATGCTGAACGGGATGTGGCGTTTCCCCCACCCATGTTTGATTAAATTACATTACCACTTCGACAAGCTAAAGACCCGCGGAGCATTAGCACTTATTGTTGCCGTCACACCACAGACAAATACTCGCTCCCGCAATGAAAAGAGAGGTGAAGGGAGCGCGGCGGCAACCTTGAACTTTGTTTCATGCCGAGCACATAACAAGTGGCTTCTAATAACAAACAGGCCCGGAGCGTACATGGAGACAATTGGATGTAATGCCACGATAATCTAATCAGTTCACTTCGGGAGTAGAGGTTATGGGAAAGTAGACGTGCAGTGTCAATTTACTTCCAAGGTCAAATAAATTAGTAGCAGCTCCTGGTTGGATACAATAGGTGGATCCTCGGATGCCGAGTTAAATCAGATGTAATGCAAAATCAGATGTGAACTAATGTAACAGCACAGTTTAATCCTGGTGGATATAAAAAAAGAGAGTAAACAGCAGTGAACCTGTGTGTGCGTGCGTGCGTGTGTGTGTGTGTGTGTGTGTGTGTGCGTGTGCGTGTGCGTGTGCGTGTGCATGTGAGTGTGTGATCTAACAGGGATTAGTGACTACACTGTCGAGTGTGAACTGCTGATTAAAGAGCAGACGATTAGGAAAAGAGATGCTGGGATAATCATGTTTGTTATCGTCTTTATCAGAGAATGGAGGTCAGGTTCATTCAATAATCACCGAGGCGTTTACCTCCAAGGCCAAGAAACAAGAAAGTGAGTCATTCGGGGCCAGAGAGACTCTTTTTTCACGAGCTGTTTTTGAGTCTGACTGATAGCTGAAGTATCTGGAGACAAACACGCGGGTTCACAGATCAAGGGTCAGGTGTCAGATGTTGAATTGCTCCGGGGCGAAACTTTTTGTCTGGCGTCAAAGCGCAAAATAAAAAGTGGAGTTTCGTAGAATGCAAACTGACACATTTTTGAAAGATGAGTGAAGAAATGTAGTCGTCAAACCTAAAGGAAGGAAGTTGACGAGCGATCAGTCGTCTCAGGCGACAACAGATGAACTTTATCAGGACTGGAACAAGATAATCAGGCCTGGTATCGCGCATCGCTCCCATTCCAAGACACTTTATCAGTTTGAGCCCAGAGTCTGAAACCACTCCAGCTGTCTTTTTGACCTGTGACAGGCGAGCCGGCTGCAGGTTAGGATGCTGAGTCGGTTCAGGTTACCAACAATTGGCATTGGCGAGTTTGTGTGCAGAATCACCGGCAGCAGCGTTGACGCGCCCCGGCAGCTGAGAACACTGCGGATGAATGGCAGGATGTGACAGATAGATGGAGATGGATGTGTGTGTGGGCAGACAGGTGATGGATGGAGAGCCAGACGGTGACAAGTGAATATAAAGATAATGGTTGAATATTTCAGACTGTAAGAGTTCTGTCTGTAAATGTGCGAAAAAAGGCTCAGTTTCACAAACGTTCAGCGTCAAACCCTTTTGTGGTAAATTAAAGGTCAGCTGAGGGGTCAATTATCTGACTCTTAGTGAGGATCAACACACTCATGCATTCCTTTAGAACAGTTTTTTTCTCCTCTTTAAAACAAAATACTGTTTTCACCAGGGGGACAAGGGCGCAGGGGCCACGATCGTATTTCCAGCGCGTTTCTTCTGAGAACAGAGGAACTTTGGTACCTGTCGCAAATGTAAAACACAGAGGTGTCAGGAGTGAAACGCGATCGGGCACGTCTGACAAAAGGGGGAGAGCGCTGTGAGGGATCAGTTCAGAGAGACACAGACCGGGGACCCCACAGCAGATGGAAGCTTCATCGTTACAGCCGCGGGGAAGAGCGGGCCACAGGAGAGCGACGCGAGACCACAATAAAGGTTTGGCGACGCGGCTGGACTGTGACACATGTCCCACTGCGGAGGGGGATTTTGCTCACCTGGCCTTTGGTGTGTCATCATGTTACCAGTCCTGTCATGGGCCTCCACCCTCGTCCGCCTGCACCGCATTGTTCTGCAATGCATGCGGACAAGGGAATAAAAGAGGATGGATAGGGAAGAAGAGAAGGAGTTAGGCAGTGGGAGTGAGCCAGGGTTTGGCCCATTGTCGGCACTGTATCTTTCTTTCTTTATTTGAAAAACGCAACTAAAGTGAGGGATGAAGCTGATCAAAGGGGGTTGCATGTGATTGCTGAGGTGGGTGTTGAGGGTCATTAGTTGCTGGGGCAGTGAGAGTGAATAGGATGGGCGGGGGGGGGGGGGTCTGCGGTGCCATGTAGGAGGAACAAATGGTGGAGAGGACCAAGCAGCTCGTCCACAAAGATATCAAACTACACGTAGATCTTGAAAAGACGCACCTGAGGACTGAATGCCACACCTGGGCCCTGTTTTTGTACCTTCGAGTGTCTGTCAACATGCGTCTCATTCACAGTAGCTGCACACTAAATCTCCCACTTGTGTGTGGGACATCGGGACGTTTCAGAGCTCCCATGACAACTTTTGTTTTGCGCTTTCACATAACGCAGGAGAAAGAGAGAGAGAGAAAGGGAGAAGGAGAGAGAGAAAGGGAGAAGGAGAGAGAGAAAGGGAGAAGGAGAGAGAGAAAGGGAGAAGGAGAGAGAGAAAAGGGAGAAGGAGAGAGAGAAAGGGAGAAGGAGAGAGAGAAAAGGAGAAAGAGAGAGTGTTTAGTGATCTGTGATGTAATAGTGTCTTGGTCATAACACACCCCATGTGTGCAAAATGAGCAACAGCTCCAGACTCTTTTACTGTGACGAGTCCTTTTTATACTGATGTAAAGACGAGTGTTTACCTGCACTGTGCAGAAAGATGTACAGAATGAAAGCAGGGGGCACAGAAGAACTGACAAGGTGCACTTTACAACATTTTGTATTAATGTAAACCATGGTAGTTTATTACAATTTCAAGGAAATATTGATTGGAATTAGTCTTTTTTAACTCGGCTTAATGGGATGGTTCACCCAAAAATGAAAATCCCCTCATTATCTACTCGCCAACAGCGTTCCAGCCAAATACGATTGAACTGAATAGTGACCACAGCTGCAAAGCTGTTTACCCCTGAAACTCAAGTGTTTTGTGGACACTTCACCCACTTCTCCATCGGCCTAGTGGTGAGTAGATAATGGATGAATTTTCATTTTTGGGTGAACTTCCCCTTTAGTCTTAAAGGGGAGTCAGTAGCTTCCTTTAAATCAAATCTTAAACATACTTTTATCATATTAAATTCCCTGATTGGAGTCTTTATTATTGTAATGGGTGGTCAGGCTTCAATTTCTGTCACAAGTTTAGTGTTTTCATTCTTTCTTGACTGCGTTTTTTATTTGTTTTTGTGTATTTTTTTTATTTGCGAAGGACGTTGTAACTTGAGAAGTGCTACATGAATAAATATATTACTATTATATCATTATAAGAAATGCAATACAAAAGCACGACAGCTGAAACATATAAAAAAGTACCAACGTCCGCATATAAAACACTAATCACTAATATAATCTAGCTGCATGTATGTCAACTTCGAATATGACCATGACGTTCTGACTGAGGTATTTATAACGTAAACAAACTGTAACATAGAAGTACATAAAAGTAACACTTGCATTGATGAGACACTTTGTTCTCAGAAATGAGTAACACACAGTCCCAAAGACCTCCACCTCAAATACCTTTGTAATTGGAGCTGTTTTTCTAAAAATGACCACGTACACACACACACACACACACACACAAACACACAAATGTATTTCTGTGTGTGTGCATGATAAAGTGGACCTTGAGGTTCTTTACGGGGAGAGTGAGGGAGAGAGCTGGGTGGCTGGAGGTGCTGCGAGATCAAGAACAGTCCACCCCCAGGTGGTAAAGCTAGGCTTTCAGGGGTCAGGGGTCGCAGACACCAGAGTGGTCACACACGTGTCAGAACACTATTTACAACTGGAGAGGCCCACCTCAGACCACCTACAGCTGCTCCTCCAGTACAGTACTGTACCTCTGCAGGAGGTGCCGCGCCTCAGAATCCACTAGGTGGTGATAAAGCTCCACGTTTACTCCATATCTCTTGATCATGACATCCAGACGTGAAGGACTCTTATCATCAGTGAAGTGATAGTATATCTGTAATATGTCTGAACCCTGAACCTCTAATATACAATCAGAGAAGCATGAAGGGACCAGAGGACACACACACATTTCTTTGCTGCTGAAATGAAACCATAAGTGTGGTCGGATACAAACGCATTATTGGGCATGTGAGTGCATAACTATGTCCTTAATTTGAAACGGGTCCATAACCTTTGGGCTCTTGTTCAAGGTCAGGTCAGAGTCGGAGCACCGGGTAACGATATTGGAATGCAACGCCGGTTGTCCCCGGCAATGAGGCAGACTTACTAAATTTATTATTCAAATATTTAAAATAGAACAAAACTCTATATGCAACACGAGAGCATAATCTGTCATTGCAGCGCCACGAATATCTGTGAGCCCTGATCTGTATCCAGTGATCAGACCCAATTACACTCTGCACCACAACTTCCACGTCGTGAAGTCACAGCCACAAGCCAACACTCAAATTATGAATTAAAAAATGTTTATCATTCATATTTTATTATAACAAATCAAAGTGACAGAGGTTAAGCTGAAATTTAACACAGCCTTTCAGCAGACATTCACTGGACTGATGAACATCAATTCAATCCTGTTCCCATTTGTAAATAATCATCATTATTTCTGATAACTAATAACATTTTGAATTTATAGATTTGCATTATGGTGGGGGTGTAATGAAAAAAGCTGAACAGTGTGTGAGACAGATTACAAAAAGCAATTTGTTGATTCATAGCTTCAGCCCTAATTCCCGTTAATTAGTCTGTTGTCCATTCATCCTTAAATATCAATCAGATAGACACTTATATGAAGTTGTTCCGAATTAAAAAACAATTTGTCCTGCTGCAACTCCAAAACTGAAAGTACAAGAAAGTACAAAATAGTTTGCAAACCAGTTGCATGTGTGAATTACTAAATTGTTATTATCAATTTGGGACCAGAGGAATTTTTGCAAACACATCAGAAATTGAAGTGTTCCTCTGCTGCTGGGTGTGTATGTGTGGAGGATGAGAATTCAACATGTCGCCCTCTGGTGGTTACATATGTCAGAGGAATATACTAATATTGCTATAGCCTCTCTCTCTCTCTCTCTCTCTCTCTCTCTCTCTCTCTCTCTCTCTCTCTCTCTCTCTCTCTCAGATACACACACACACACACACACACACACACACACACACACACACACACACACACACACACACACACACACACACACACACACAGTCAAAAATATTACATTGACTGGATTTCCTGGGGACCCTAACCCTAAACCATCTAAATATGGAGATTCATACAAGTGCAAAAGAGTTGATCAGTCATAGTACTTCATTTGTGATGAAGACAAGAAGCACTGGCGCTGCTGGTGATCACCAAGAGGGACACGTGAGATACACTAGATGTTATTATTATTAGTATAGATTACAGTACAGCAGGGTTGTGGAATTCTTGGCATAAACAAGTGTGCCTGAAACAATACCACGGCGATAGAGAACAGGAAGAGGAAGAGGAAGAGGACGTGGAGCAAATGCATCATTAAGTGTCAAAACACTTTTAAACTAATGAGGAACAATGCATGCACTGTGAACGTGTGAGGTGGTGGGAGCTTAGCGTTTAGCCGTCGGGACTCATTACTGGAGCCACCTCTGATGAGCCGTCATCACCTCGGCCTCGCCACACATGTCCCCCGGCTACGACGACCACAAGTCTTCACCATATTGAGTCGGACTGAAGATTTGGTCGTGTTAACGGTTAAAACGAGCTGGTTTTACCACGTTATGATTGTGATTTTCATGCCAGATTGAAACGGCAGAGACTGAAGTGTTTTTTAAAGCTGCACTGTACATGAGGCAATTTGAGTTATTTCACGAGCCGTATGATCTTCAGTGTAAAAGTAAATGTTCGATTAACGTTTCCCTAAAGCTCTGACATGGCATGTGTCACTCAGGTAAGCTTTACTGGTCATTTCTCATTCCTGTGAGTGCCACTATCTGTAACTTACTCTGGAGTAATCCTCACACACACAGGTCTGCAGGAGCATTTAATATAAGTGAGTAGGTGATCCTCTTGTGTCACCAGATAGAACCTCTGACCATCCTCGGCCTCACATGCAGCCGCTGCTGAGACGCTTATGTAACGGGGGAAAAAACAATCAATATAGAGGACATTGAAAAATGAAGAGGAGCACACTGTGGAGGTGACTAGTCATTCGTTTACCCTTTGTCACTTGGTGGAGACACTAGAAGAATGAATCCATCTCAATGTACCGCCTGTGCTGCTGAGAGGGTCAGCGGAGGTGAAGAGGTCTTCACCGACGGCAAAATAAGAGAAATTCTTTGTAAATATATTAACCTTCATCAACCCGAAAAGGCGATGAGAGACTTAAACTTTGAAGAGGTCAGAGGTTTATATTATAAGACCAAGTGTTTTAGTCATAGCACTAGAATCGAGGAAGACTCTTGAAATACTGTGGTCATTGATAGAAGGGTTTTGAATGTCAGGTCCAGAAGAGTCATGTTTGACCGGAGATATCGCTGCCTTTTTAATGAACGACATTTACAAGCCACATATTTACATTTGTCTAAAAATGTACAAACCATCTGTGTATGTATCTGGTTGAGATAAACAATTTACTGTGCAAGCTTGATAAGCAACTTTACATGTAATTTATATATTATATGTTTTATGCAATCTGGATGTATTTCTCACCTATTGTGATAAACAAAGCAATTTACCAAAAAATTACTCGTAATGTCTTCTCTTCATGCAGTAACATGGGACTGGGCAATAAAACAATATCAATTATTATAATACATTATACATATACATTAAAAAATATTATTTTCATCAATGGCAATATAACAAAAGGCTAATATATATATCGATACAATACTTATGCATTGGGATGAGGAGCGAGGAGACACACTGCTGATCTTTAATGTTTTGTCGTTATTCTGCTCATGTTTTGTCGAGTTGAAAACCTCAACCTTCACTCAGAAGCAAAAATCTGCCTTTAAATTGAGAATAAAATTTGATTTATTATGATAATTGATATCAACTGACATGAACATGACCTTTTTGGCCAGGGTCCAGTTTTATTATATCATCAGCCTAATGTCTAGTCATGTTAACCCTAACCCCCTGGGACATTTTGTCAAATCCAAAAATATTTTTCAACTTAAAATTGTGCATGGATTGATGTTGCTAATTTATGTTTATTTCCTTTTTTGTTGGATTTTCAGATACTCCTGCACAATGTGATCCACAGCTCCTCTAAAAATGTTGTTCTCTCTAGACCGCGCTTGTCTCTTGAACCCCAGATTAACTCTCCAGAGGGTTTTGCAGAATGGATTTTGTCCTCTTCACACCTCACAAGGGGTTGCAGAGGTGACAGACCATTTTGACAGTAATTGGACAGTTGATTGCTGTGGTGGTGGTGGTGGGGGGGGGGCACTTCAGGCAAAAAGAAGCAGACGTACTCCCTCGTCCACTCTTCTGGCCTGACTACAACAGGTGACATTAGTAGGCGGCCTTGCTGTCGTGGAGCCGCCAATGTTTTTAACATCCTGCGTAACTGTGATGCACCATTTGGCACAACTGACCTCTCTCTGGTCCAACAAGGGAAAACTCCTTGTTTGGACCTGACCAAAAATGTCCAAAGAGTCAAGTTGACACCTCTGAGATTACAAAGATCTTTGAGCACCGTTGCATTAAATTACGCGTTTATCAAATTGAGTTCATCGTCTGTAGATTCCTCCCTTGAAGGCGTCCCCAGGTTTTTCTTTTATGATGAAACATACAGACGTGGTGAAAGCTCTCTTTGTCTTGAGCTACATACAGAACACAGATAAGCCTTGTACCCATGATGCCAAACGCTCGCCCACTGAATCAGGTGCTAATCACAATGTTGTTGTATGACCCAGTAAACGACAGAAGAAGATAAAAAAAAAAAAACTATGCATGACCTAGAGCACAAGAAAAAAAGCAACAAACAACTGACATCCCATATGTCAGATGTATTAAAGCAAGTACAGCTGGTTGGAAACAAATGTATGTTGATAGGCCTGTTTCCTTTGGAAGTGCAGTGACCCATAAGTGCAAAGGCTTATCTGGCAAGGATGGGAGCCTTGTTTCATAAGTATCTGCATCTTTCTGACCTGTGTTGAATCCGCACAACCCGGCCAGGTGATATCAGTCAAACAAAGAAGTCCAGTTTGGGGCATAAAGGGAAATACTAATCCCTGTAGATGAGGCGCTGCGGCTGCTGCCTGCTCGGTTGTGCATGAGATGATAAACATCGCGAGGCTTTTACCTGAGTGCTTTTCTCAACATTCTCCTCACACACGGATGAGCAGGGACAAGTCTGATACCATGTAAAAAGGCTTTTGGTGCATTTGAAAAACCACAAGACTTCCCCGGTGGAATGCAGAAACCAGGGTGTCGCTCTCTCACCTCGCATGAAACCTGCAAGCGACATCTGGTCGGCTGCAGTTGTGCCACTGGCAATGGGTATGAGATACACAGAAATCAATGCTTGATGAGAATTACTTTGCAGGATTTGATTCAGTAAGGGAAGCCGCCTGCAATTTGTTTCTCCGAAGCAAGGCATTTTACAAGTTATTACCATAAACACATATTTATTGTATTCAAACCAGCTTCCCACACAAACAAACCAGCAGTACCACAGCCTCATGCACACACACACACACACCACACACTGGTTTGATCGATGTGTTGAGCCATAGGAGAGCTGTGTGTGATGGGTGGCCAGCAGGGGGATGGGTCAATGTGCTGCTGCTGTTTGCCTCTCTATCTGTCTTCATGTGTTTTCTCATAGTCTCCCAAGCGCTGATAGCGGGAGCTTACCGCTGCTGCCGTGCGTGAGAGAATCTCCTCCTGACTTGGTGGATTAGAGAATCAAGCGTCAATCCGTTCAAAACCGTGGGCGTGTTGGATTTTTCACACCGGTTTCACATGCTGCGCTGCCTCAGTGTCTCTGAACCTCTTCCCCACTTAGGCTTTGCAAACACAGACGTGCCCTGGAGAGGAAAAGGGGGCTTCACTCTCTGGATAAGGTAAAGTAACTCTTTATTAATAGAACAGCAACACACTAGAGGTCAGCTTGACTTGATGGGAACCTCTTTCTGTATCTTTTGCTTTTGAACATTCATAAACAATAACATGTTTTAGCCTAAATCAATTTAAAAATGACAGTGTGGTGTAGTGTGTGTCAGAGTTTTCAAGAATGTGTTTCATCTCGTAATTGTATTTTGTGTGATTTAAACTAAGAATCTGGAGAAACATGAGGTTTCTGTTCAGTTTCTTGTTTGTCGTACCACTTTCATGTTTGTATCTTAATCAGGGGACTTTCCTTCTTAGATTTAAAACAAGACAATGTATCCCTTTAAAAAGGAAGAAAATCCCAGGCACAAACGCACTTGTTGATTCAAACCGTGCTTTGTGTGATGCATCCCAGTGCCTTTGTCAAGTTAATGTCTTTAAAATATCGTCCAAAAGATCTGCAGCTTCTTAAATCTGAAATCTTTTAATTGCAACATTATAAATTAAAATAATTCCCATAGAGCAGACAGGGCAGGTTCTCCTCTATCAAAGGTTACTCATCGTCTTCGATCCTCTTGTTTTTCCACGAACATCAACTTCACATTAGCAATTTCTCAATGAACACGCACACATTCCGTGCACCTGCAGGCCACTGTTACGAGATGTTCACGAAAAAGACAGTGCAGGGTGCACGTCACCTCCGTGCATCAGACATGCATTTGATTTGTTTGACTTTATGAGACAGTGCCTTGACGCCCAATGAGGGGGGAGCAGGAGGTGATTGAGAGTTCCTCTGACTCACAAGGCTTCACTGAGCACAGCAAGAGCTCCCTGTGTGGACCTGGCACACTGCATGTCCATGTGCGCTTCACCCACTGAGCTGTGCTGTACATGTGCCTTGACTTTTTCACACCATCGCCGACAAATGCTGCGCTATCAATGATGCAAGTAAACGACATAAAGAAAAGACTCCACACGTGAGGCAGGACAACGTGCTCCTGCACGTGCACGTATTATGAGTCAGATCCACTAGTGCTCTGCTGGATTATGCACAGTATAATCACTCAGCCTAATTTTAGACCAGGGTATTCAGCGTCATGATTTATGACATGTTTCTGTTCGAGTACAGACAAATTATTAATGCGATACGCGACAGATGTTTTCCGGGCGTCTTGTGAAATTGATGTGACACGGCATTGTGGCGCCTGCAACTCCGCTCTGCAGGGGCGGACAGGAAGCGGGTTTACAAAGGATAAACACGCTTAATAATTTGTGACTTAATGCGCCTTCCTGATTCCATCACATTAACACAAGAGAGAAATCCTCTTCAATCAATCCTGTTCACCGCCGCTGCTGAGCAGAGGCCACATGCACCAGCAAAGTCCAGACAGCCATTTTCATTATCAAAAATAAATCGACTTAATCACCTCTTTATTACACAAGTATTCCCCCTGCACCTTTAGCCATCTTACCTGTCCTCCAGTTTACCTTGTTTGAGTTGTTATGTCATTTTTTTCCGGCTCTCCTTAGATTGACCTCGTAAAAAACTCTCACAGCGCTTCAGCTCAATAATACAGAGTGAGGCTCTTCTCTCTTATTGGGATTAATGCTGTGGTCAAAATATTTTCACCATTTGCAAGGGTTAATGATTGGTATTAAAGGGCTGAGTGTCATAATCCCTCTGATTCGAGGTGGAACACATGTCATTCATTAAAACCGCAGGGAAAAGTAAAATCGCTCTTAATCCATCATGTCGGTGTGCAAGAGGAAGACTTCTGGGAGCAGTGTGGAGAAAGTTTAAAGTTCCCTGAAAAAAGAATAAGATGTTTCCAGTTGTCAGACTTTGGGAAAGCAAATACTTGTCTCGTATAAATCCATATAATCCAAAACCTTACCTTACATAATAGACTCTACTTGTTCCCCTCGGTGCAAAAGTAGAAGACTTGAAGAACCGAAAAGCTTAAACAGGCTAAAACGCCTCAAGGTGCCATGCAGCCGACTAAAGAAAAAGCAAACGGCAGATGAGAACAACACAGGTTCTGATCACACAGTAACATGCATGTGCAGTTTTTTGGGGACTTCAATCACGGCTAAGATATGTCACGAGTCTCGTTTTCCCTGTGTCCACATCGAGACTCGAATCCATTCCTGTCCCATTCTTTCAACCAGTCAATGAAAAAGATCCTCCAGTTGTACAGATTTGACTGCATCACGAGGATCTCTCCGAAAAAACAGCCGTGACCATCACTAATTCATTAGCTGTGAAATCATTATTAGACAGGACTTTAAACAGGAAATTAAATTATTTAGTTGAATGCGCTCACGGTGAAACATATTTTTAAAACTGCTGAACTGCTTTGCAATTAAGGATAAAACATAAAACAACAAGAAAATAGTGACACCATCGATACAAATAATGATAGAATTGATCACAGCAAAGTAAATAATCAAAATTTATTTTTTAAACATGCATTCTTAATTAGTGTTTTACAAATCACAGTGTTGACTGCAGACCTCTGTGTGTATTTATCTATGTGCAAATACCCAGGCCGAGCCAACGTTGTTTATTATATCTACCATCATAGTTTAAAGTCTTAGCATGATAACATTTGCTCATATGAACTAAATAAAGTACAAATGACATTGATGGAAATGTCATCATAAATTTTTCAGGTATTATTATTATAATTCTGATAGTGGAAAAGAAAAGGGGTCGTCTACTTTATAATAACTGATCTAGAGGAGAAAAAAAAAAATTCATCCACCAGCTGTCGAGCCATTTCACTGAAAACCACATTTGTGGAACTCACGGTGGAGCTGGTTGAAAAGTCAGAGGAGAACCGGAGTCATAAGATTCATCCTTTAAAACGACCATAACTGTTTGTGCAGAAATGACAAAGGGTATCATTCAATAGCTGAAAGTGCTGAAGTGTACAGTTGTTAGCCATTTCAGTCATTTCTATACACACCTATAGCTCAACAGATGATGAAACCAGTCCAACCAACTGTGCACACATGCAGTGGTGTAGGTTAGAATAACAACACTGACTTTACCTCAAAACCTACAGATTCGCTTCCCCGATTTGTTACGGTTCCCAACATCGGCTCCCAAAACCCCAAAATTTCCTGTTTGGAATCTCCACAAATTCTCAAAGCATCTGAGTCTCACAACATTGACTGAGAGCTGAGAGGAAATGTGTGGATTTCCTCAGATTTCCAAAAGGGGAATACGGATGTGTTCAAAATGCCAAGCAATGAACGGGTACATTTCCAAATTATGAAAAAAATCAAAAACATCAACAAATGGATTTGATTAAAAAAAAACTGATAGAAAATGTAAAAATCGAATGTAATGTAAAAACTTGAGCTTGACTCTCCACAAGGAAATCACAACTGAAGCAAATTAATTCACAAGATATGAAGTAATGGTAACTGAAGGGTGCAGCCTTTCTATATGCAGACCTGAGGCTATTTTCCACCCTCTTATGCTGACAAATTTCCCCTTAAGGATCAATAAAGTATTCTATCGTCTCTCTATTTTCACAGAAATGGATGTGGATCGTGGATTCTATCGGCAGGTGGATGTCAAGGAACACGCTCACTACATCGTGGCCTTCTTTGTCTTCGTGATTGGGACAGTAGGGGTCACCGGGAATGCCTTGGTCATGTACGCCTTCTTCTGGTAAGGGGCTGATGGTGAAGAACGTCTGTATTTGTCAAGTTTAGAGCTGCGATATTCAGCGGTCAAATTACTTGCCTTTCCTATTTTTCTGGTTAAGACAAAAAACTTTGTTGGAATGCACCTATATTTGACAATGCACCCGGCCCAGCTTTGCCCATCACGTTTCTGCATGTGAACTGATCTTAAGAGCAGCTTCTGGGAAGTCACACATGCGGGCACAGTTAAGACCGAGGGAGCACAGTGCTCCACTGTTCAAGGTCTGCTGGAAATCCAAAGCGAGCGAGTACACAAAAGCCTTTTGCCTTTATCGCTCTACAACACACATTAAAAACAGCAAATTACAATATCAAATACATATATGTCGGCATGAAGGGAAGGAATCCCTTCAATCTAACTGAATATATGGATTATAGTATCAGAGCATATCTTTATAGAATAGTAGAACAATAAGACTTAAATCAGTGGTATACTGTACTTTCAGCTCTGTACAGTACACACTACAGTGGTTGGGGGTTGCACAGATTCCATGCGCTGAACAGGGAAACTGTTTGCTCTTGCATTACTAAGTACAGATGTCACAAGCGCAGGCAGAGCGGGCTTCACAGCAGCCTGCAGCCATTCAATACCGCGCAGCAGCTGCTTAGCGATTTTCTAACTGTGCTGGATAAATCAATGACTGGATTCAATTATTCCGTCAGCTACTTGCTTATCTACAGAGAGTCAACACTGGGCTACTATCTAAGACCACATGAAGAGGGCGAGCTTAAATAAAAAAGCAAAGCGGCTCAGCGTCGACAATACAATACCGCGTGTCCCACCGGGTACAGTACTGACGTCACACGATTCCACTGCATTATAACTGAAGACCAGAGGAAAAATGAAAGCTACTACTTAATGTATCTCAGCCTTTCGTACTTAATATGCAGGCCTGGTGCTTGTGTGATGACTCAGGCTTTGACACTGCCGGGAGCAACGGTTAGGTCTCCTGTCCGCTGAAGATACGAATGATTCAGCTGAAAAACTATTTCGTTTTTTGAATATTGATTCGTTCATTTCGAGTGTGTTCCTTCCAGCTAAATATTTCAGATTTCATCAATTTCAAAGAAACCTCCATCCGAGGCCCAGCAGTCCCCATATGAAGCCACATTTAAATTCACTAGATCTGGAGTTTTCTCTCGATCTGCACGTAATTGCACACACTCATAAATATCAGTCTCCTAAACACGCCTGATTTCTTTCTTCAACAGCCATTATCTCAGCTAATGTAGATTGCTATTTGGATCTAGATCGGTCCGCCAGATAAAAAAAAATGTAACTGTGCATTGTTCTCTGGGAAATAAAAAAAAACTATCTTAAATGTTAAAGAAAGTGATACAAAAATTATTGAATTGGCCTCTTTATCTGAACCTATGTTAAAATGTAATGGGTTCTGACTTTGCTCATGTCTCATGATCTTCCACCAAGTTTCATGGAAATCCGTTGTTTAGTTTTTGTGTAATCCTGCAAACAAACAAACAACAATCTTTCTTCATACTTTTTAAATTTGAAACAATATGAAAACCATACAATTCAAATGACAGACTCAGAAGCCAACACACACACACACACCTGTGTGTGTGCAGCACACAGTTAAAACACTATGGCCACTCCTGGGTATATACTATGCCACTAAATGCAGCAGAGAACCAAGTGTTAGATACAATCCTGGCTCGGACATGATTTCTGCATTAAGGTCACCTCCAGTGACACAGAGCTACGGATCTCAGATCGATCTCTCCTCCAGTCACACCATCATCTCGCCTGCATGTCAACACACTATACACTCAACTAATCTGTCTGTGCAGTGTTTACTCTTTTTGCCCCTTTTACTGTCGGTGGACAAAACGGCAAAGACAATGCCCGACGGCTGTCAGGGCTAAAATGGAGCTGATGTAAGGGTTAAAGTAAATATTTATGTAAATAGTCCACAATCAAGTGGAGCATATCATCGTATTCAGTTCAGTTTGACTACTTTTTCGTCTGACATCTGTGTCCCTTGAACTCCATGTACCTTTAGCGCTGCAGTAAGTGAGTATTGGATAATAAATGAGAGGGTAAAATGCTCACTGACACAGATCACGCCGACACTTCACAGATGAGAGACATGAAAGGTTGCGATAAAGTCCGACGCCTGCGTTTAGACAAGCTGGAGCTCATCGGATTTCATTTAAGGAAACGGAGACAATCACGTGCACTGGTAGTTCTGTGCAAAGTCCACAGAGACTTGATTCAGTGGCTCTAGATATGATTTGTGTGTGCACTGAGCTGTGGCATGTTCAGGAAAGGTTATCAAGTGCACACCGACACCGTGCGTTACAACACGACCATCTGTGCCCACCGGCAGCCTCAGAGAAACCAAACATCTGCTGAGGCCCCCACATGGGCCACTGTAGTTCCAGACTCATTATTGTTACGTATGTGTTGTGTTCAGTAAGTGAGAACATGTAAATAGCAACATGTTCAGGTTGTCCCACACAGTTAGCTACTTGTTAGCTGGTAGCTGAAGCAGATTTCACAGAATGGATCTTATTTGCTTTCTCTTCTCGGGGAACGGTTTCCACCTCAGATTTTTAGCAAGAATTGATTTGGGACAAAAGCGGAAAAGATTTGATGTCATGATGACGTGAAATTCTTTCTCCCCAAACCTATTCACCCTCTCAGAGTCAATAAGTGAATATACTTCCGACTCGATAATTGGAAATCCTCTGAGTGTCCCTGATGTTGTTCTTCTGTTGTCCCCCTAACAATGCATCTCAGTGTAAAGGGCATTTATAATTGGATTCTTGACCTTTGGTGATGAAGTTTTCTCTTTGACGGACTTTTCTTCAATATAGCCGCTAGCTTCAGCTTCACTGACTGTGTGTGGAGCTACTGAAAGGTTTTTTTCATCCAATCCATTTGTGTTGTATTTGCATTCCTTCGTTTTAATGTGAAGAGGACGGCACTTATGTGTTTATTTATAATCTTGTGATTCTTTTTTGATCCAAACCCTCTTAAACAGAGAGACAGTGTTGGAATGACAAGAGTATGAATGAAAGCCACTGTTAAGGAGTTCCATTACTATTGATTTCCATGAAACAAGAAGTGGACTTGCACTCAGAAGGTTATCGATTTGAGAGTTATTGATTGGATTTTGATTTGGCTGCATCGGGAACACTCTGAAAAAAAAACTTTACAAATTAAATTTAAGGGACAATAATTCTATGAAACCTCCCTTTGGATTTTAATTGACACACAAAACCATTTAAATACAATCTTTACAGTTATTAACTTAACATACCGTGGATAATGATGTACTGAGTATTAATCAGCTGATGGAATTTTTACAGGTTCCTGTTAGCAATTAAAAGCAGTACACTTAAATGTTTTGTAGGCCCATATGGTTCCCATGTGCTGTCACAAATTATAGAAACAAGCTGCTACAACTAGTGAACATACATCAGGCAACATCCAGTGATGTCGGCAAAAGTAAAGAATATGTTATGGTGCAGGTTTTCATAAAGGCAGTGGGAGTATTATGCACAAACACTTTAAACCGTAGCAACTAAATCCTAAGGAGGAACAGCTGAAGCTCTGCAGCACAAACAGTCGTTTGTCATCTTCATTGAATCAATTCTGCAAACTTTCTGTGTGTAAGAATGTGAATGTCAACAACAACAAATTGCTCCGTGAGGTCCCGACCACTGTTGACCTGAGACGTCTCAATTATCATGTGTTTCAGCAACAAGAATCTGCGGACGCCGCCCAACTTTTTCATCATGAATCTGGCCGTCAGTGACTTCCTCATGGCGATCACACAGTCGCCCATCTTCTTCGTTAACTCCCTGTACAAAGGCTGGATTTTTGGTGAAACAGGTATTTTTGTCTTATCTTTAATAATACTGCAATACTGCATTCACTTTATTTAATTTTTTTTACGTTTATATCTGTATTATATTCAATATAGGAACATCTGTTTTTACCATGCAATATAAAAACAATCAAATGTTTATTCATGATGCAGGAAATATCATTATAATATTTAATGGATTCATATTAAATACAATTGCCAACACTGACGACTTCTTCATGGACAGCAATATTCAGACCTTATTCTGAATAAGCCATTATTTCAATTATGATTTTTACTTGAGTTGCTAATAGAATATTCCCTTTAAATAAAAATACGTCTTTCTTTATTTTCCTCCACAGGGTGTAAAATGTATGCCTTCTGTGGAGCTTTATTTGGAATCACCTCCATGATAAACCTCCTGGCAATCTCCATCGACCGCTACATCGTCATCACCAAGCCTCTGCAGGCGCTTCGATGGACCTCGAAGAGACGCACCTGCATCTTTATTGCCCTGGTGTGGCTCTACTCATTAGCTTGGAGCCTTGCACCACTTTTGGGTTGGAGTAAGTAACCTATCTTTCTTACACTTTCAATGCAAGTGCACTCTTGTTATACTTTTACTCATTTGACTGTCGCGTATTTTTCCCAAGGTTCGTACATTCCCGAGGGCCTGATGACCTCGTGCACGTGGGACTATGTGACATCGACTCCAGCCAATAAAAGTTACACTTTGATGTTATGCTGCTTTGTATTCTTCATCCCTCTGGGAATCATATCCTACTGTTATCTGTGCATGTTCCTGGCCATCCGCCGTGCAAGCAGGTGAGGGAATTAGCATAGGTGACGATACAGTATGCATTAAAAACAAGTTGTACTTTAGTGGTATTTGTTTTCACAAGTTTAGCCTCTGTACAGGCTCATGTAGATATTGACTTCCATCCGTTTGTTGCTTCTCTGTGTCCTGACAGAGATGTGGAGAAGTGGGGGTCCCAGGTGAGGAAGTCCACCCTGATCCAGCAGCAGTCCATCAAGACTGAATGGAAGCTGGCCAAGATTGCCTTTGTGGTCATCATAGTGTTTGTGCTTTCCTGGTCGCCCTATGCATGCGTCACCCTCATCGCCTGGGCTGGGTAAATATATGCAGTACCACAGGGGCCCTGTATGGTCCCTTCAGGTTTTTCAGTAGCATTAGCTGTAGCCTGGCATAAGGCGTAGAACATAAAGGATGCTTGCTTGCACACTGCAATTCACTTTTGCTATTAATCATGACTCATGTTCCATAGTCTTGTAAGAATATAAACAGTATGATGAAAAATGCTATGCGGGTCGACCGGTAGTAGCCCCTTTCAACTATAATTTGAGATGGATCACATTGCTCTGATCACAATGACTGTAGTTATGCACATAAGGCAGAAAAACAGACTTGAAGCCATGCAACTAAAAGAAGAATATTTTAGTCAAGAGTAGGGAAACCCCTGCTTTGACTGCAAAACGGTAGAAGCAAAATGTAGCCTGTGTCCCTCATAGCATCCCTATTAGAGCCAAGCTCAGCTGGTACTGACATTCCTATTAGTGCCGATCAATAGAACAAACCAGGAATCGGTCGACCCCTATTACATTACAATCCCAGTATCACCATTGATTATGTGAACAGTTCTACTCTTTACAACTTTCAGATATGGACATGTCCTCAATCCGTACTCCAAAGCTGTCCCTGCTGTTATAGCCAAGGCATCAGCCATCTACAACCCGTTTATCTACGCCATCATCCACGCCAAATACCGGTGAGTGAGCAGTGATCCAACTCTTTGCTAAACTGAACCTGAACGTGAAAATTACATAGAAATGTATTCAGATTTTATTTTTCCCCCAACAGGGACACACTTGCAGAAAAGGTTCCCTGTCTATACTTCTTAAACCGGGCCTCCAGGAGGGACTGCATATCGGTGTCACACAGCGAGTCCTCCTTCAGGGACTCCATGCTGAGCAGACAGTCCTCAGTGTCCAGGACCAAGTTTCACAGAGTCTCCTCCATGTCCACGACAGACACAGTGAGTTTCATGGGCTTTTAAAGAGGGGAGTCAAACACAGGTCAAGCAGTAGCATCAGCAGTGGGCTTAAAGAAACTGTTTGTTTTGAACCCATAATGGCAGAGCTCATATCTTTTGGCTTATAAAGTCTAAAGCGTTATAGGATTTTAATTAGTCTCTTTGCATAGGGACTCTATAAATGCACAACTTGATACTAAACTTGATATTCATGTGCGTCTCCCATGTAGCAGGTTTGGAGTGACGTGGAGATGGACCCTATGGACAAGAGCCATTGTTTGAAGTCAAGCTATTCCCTCGGAGCCCTGAGGGACAAAGAGTACAAATCATTGGCTGAACTGACCAATGAAAAGGGAAGTCAAAGCCAGGAACAGGTCAGGTGGGCGCTCATCAGTGTATCAGTTGATTTTTATAAACCAACCATCTTGAAATCAAAGGTTTTAAAGATGTTAACACAGTCAAGCTTTTCTAAATGTGCCTTTTTATTTGAATTCAGTTCCAGACTTCAATCCCACAGTGAGGCCCACTGAGCGGATTTGACCACAACCTATCGCCTGAGTCCGTCAACATGGGGAAGCCCTCGGCCCCGGGGGAGGAAAAAGGGAGGAGAGCCCTGAGAGCTGGATTAAAGGGAGGGAACAGGGAGATGAGCGAGAGAGAGAGATAACTTGAACAGAGAGAGAGAGACACACACACAAGTACAGATGGAGGAAGATGAAAAGGAGTTGTGTGTCTTACTCCAGTCAGACTCTCTGGATGTTAATGTACGTACATCTCTCCCAGGCCATCATCAGACCTGATTCAGAGAAAAGGCCCCTCAGCGCTTTGGCTGTTGTGAGGAAAAAGAAAAACCTCAAACCACAGAGACTAACAACCGCTGGACTGTTGAGCTCAACTATCAAAGTTTCTCTCCCCGACACCAGGAAGATAAATGTTGAATAGTTTATTTATCTACATGGCTTTGGGTTACTGTAACACAGCAAAGTAAACAAGTAGTTTTTTTTGTCTAAGAACGTTAAAGGTTATGTTTGAATGCAATTCAACCAAATACATTTGTTTTCTATGTTTTGTTTGTGCAACTGTGACTACAGAACTCAATATATTGTATTTATTACGCAGTATAACAGTGTTTATCATGTTGAGTAAGTTGTAAATTATATGTTGTCTCATGACAAAGCACAATTCAGAAATTATGCAACACAATCTAAGATTTTCCATCACTGCATCTACTTTGGGAACTGTGTTATAAATTTCTTTTATAAAGAATTTTGCAAACCAATGTGTGTGAACATTTTGTGTGTGAACACCAGAGAAGGTAATTGACACACCGTTTGTGTTTCGGGGGAAATAAACTTTTCACGAGGTTGTCAACAAATAAAAACCTCAGCAAGAACCTGCAGAATGAAAATAATATGTTGCTGAGACTGTTTGCAAATCGGTGCTGTCAAGAAGCAGATAGAGGTGGATTTATTTTCCCATAATTCTACTTTAATCACCCAAATCCCTCTTATTTACTAATTTGTTGTCAGGATTTTTGCACACATTGGAACAGCAGAGAAAATGGAGATGAAGAGAGGGGAGGATGAGGAGCGGATGGGATCCAGTAGATGTCCTTCATTAGATTAAAAACCAGGACACTTTAATGCATGTCTCCATCTGAGCCACCATCATAATCAACGCCCATGTTAATAATGTATCTGAACATGAGCAGCGGTTCACTGCATTACAATGTACATTCTCTTCTCTTTTTTACTATCTGTTCATCACATGGTACAGTTGCCTCAAGTGTTCAGGGCATTTATCTAGAGAAACTTTAAACGTGTTCTTCATTCAGATTCAAACACCCAGAAAGGACCTTTTTGAACTGTCTTTGAACATTAACTCCAGGATTTCCTGAGCGCTTTGCTCATCCAGTTATGTAAAGAGGATCTAAAGGCACATACCTTACATAAAGGACTAACACACTTCAGTGGTTCAATGGAGCAGCACTGGGGGATGTTGCTCCTGGGCTTCCCTTCCGTTCGCAACCATATATTGACATGACACACGTGTAGCTGAACGAAAGCCCAGCTGACCGCTGAGGCACAGAACGAACATCTAACAGCATCTGGCTGCGGAACAGTTAATGGTAATCTGTAGAATGGGCCAGGCCTTTTTCATATGTAACATGCAGTAGATCAATGTGTGTTTATTTAAAATAACACAGTGGGAAAAAAAGGATGCACTACACATATGAGAGCTGAAATAGACAGTAATGTTGTTTTCTTAGACATGAACTCTAGAATATGTTTAGAAAATCTGGTCTGGAGTTTGCTTTTCTCAAATGAAGAGCGCAGGAGGAGATTGTCCGGGTCAGACGTTTTTTACAACAACAGGAAAATGTCAAGAACATTTATGTGAGAGGGCGGTGCCTGGGGAGAACATGCAGGAGGCAGAACATGATGTATAAATTATGCTGCAAAAAGCACAATGTTCTTTTTTACAACTGCATCGCCACCAGCAACAAGCTCTCGAGTCCTAATGGTTTTTCCAAGTTGACATTGTCGTCTGCATTTTCTTCTTGATCGACTCCGTCCTTTTATCCTGAGATAATTGTATTCTCCCAGTCTTGTGTCCGTTGTGTGTTTTATCAACACGCGCGCTGTGAATTTTCCAGAAATGTTCTTGCTGTATTCTGAGATGGGCTCACTCAGAAATGTTGCTTTGGAAGTTCAATTAATTAACCAAAGCAACTGACTCAGACATTTGCGTTCTGACATACACGCACATACGGAACATTTCCAGACTTCAGTGCATGTCTGAAAACAGCTTTATACTGTAATAATAATAATAATAATAATAATAATAATAATAATAATAATATTAATAATGAGTCATTATTAAATAAGATATTGGTAGTAGGACACATTGACTTGCTGTAATAAAACACTTTTTTAAAATCAAAATACAATGTTGACTCTCATTCCTGTTTGAAACTGGATTATAGTCATATTTTAATTATACTAATACATTTATGGCCAAATACATATGCAGTGCACAGGTAAATGTGATAAATACTGTTGAACAATGACTTTCACTTACTATCAGCACTGTTGTCTATATGTTTGTGCAACTCATTGTTTTATATTGTTCTCTATTCGTATTGCCTTGAGTTGCTTGACGAAAACCTGAGCCTCAGGCTAGATGCTCTGTACACAAGACGAGATGAGTGACACATGTTGAGCTGTGGATCTGCCCACGTGCAGAGGAAGACAGGATTAACAATAACCCCCGAGGCCATTCATTGTATAGAGGCCTCCAAAGTGTTGAGCATGCACTTTCTTTGCTGACCACTAGAGAGCGTACCAACCCCATACCACTAGGATCAGAGTAAACCCTGAAACCTGCTGCTCTGTCACTGCCACTGTCTCAGTAACCGTACAATTTATATCATGAAATAATGAATGATAAAAAAGTGATAATGTCAAACAAAACTATGCTTTATAATAAATAAGAAAACCTTTGTGAATGTGTCAAACTGTGTGTAATTAAACACCTTTAGGATATAATATGTCAAAGCAGAAATAACCACACTGGAGTAATTGTATTTCACATTCTACCTATTTGATCAGTGTTTAAAAATTGCTGTGCTGGTGGATAAAAGACTGGTACATTTAACATGTCTGACCTGCAGCCTACACATGAGGCGTTCAGAATGCATGCAGTGGAAAGAATGGCCCATTGATGCGACAGGGCAAGCTGCTGCCCTGTCACATGTTCAAATATTTCTTTGCTAACATCATGCAAATATGTCCTTAATATAGGGCTGTTCACCACCACAGACTAACAGCTCCCTTTCTTGATTTACATCACTTTATGTGACCCAGAAATACCAACGAGAGAGGGTTTAACAAAGTTTAGAGCTTATCCAGATGGTGGTAGTTACAGGTTTCTAGTATTTGTTACCATACAGTGGCTGAAAAAAAGCTTCCACTACTATGAAAAGACAATCAAATCCAAAGGATAGTGATATTTTTCATCGGGAAAAATGCCCAACTCACAAAATATTTGATTCAAATTCCTGGAAAAATTCCTGGATGTATGACACAATTTAATGGGATATTTCTTGGCTCATGTTCCATCCTTCCTCTAAGTTTCATATAAAACCATTCAGTAGTTTTTGTGTTATTCAACCAACCAACCAACCAACAGACTGACCAGCCAACCAACTAAACAACAAATCAACCAACCTACCAAACAACCAACCGACTGACCAACCAAACAAACAACCAACCAACCAACCAACCAACCAACCAACAGACTGACCAACCAACCAACTACCAACCATAATCAACCATTCAACCAACCAACCAAACAACCAACTGACTGAACAGCCAACCAACTAAACAATAAACAACCATCCAACCAACCAACAACCAACTGACTGAACAGCAGCAAACCAACTAAACAACAAATCAACCAACCAACCAAACAACCAACCAACCAAACAACCAACCAGCCGACTGAACAGACAACAAAATGTAACATCCTTAACTTTGGTAATAAAGTGATAGAATACCTTGTGTTTATTTCCTCTAGTAAATGCAAACAGTTGAACAGAAGAATAAACCTACAAACCATGAGCCAATAGAAGTGAGCTACACCTGCACATCACACACCAGTCACTGTGGGTGAGGAGGTGGGAGGTTTTACTGGGTTTGTCATTTCTGGTTTTATATGTCATGAGTTTTACCATCAGTCTCCCTGGGAACAGCTCAGCTCCACTTTGTACTTTTAAAAACGGTTTTACTGAAACTCACCTGTGCTGTCGCAAGTTTATCAAGTCTGCACCTGCAACTGCTGCAGTGTTGCCTCCAGTCAAAGGCGCGAACCCTCCCACCAGCGCGCACACACGTGCACACCCCCCCACACTCTCTCTCTCTATCACACACACACACACACACACACACTCTCTCTCTCTCTCTCTCTCTCTCTCTCTCTCTCTCTCTCTCTCTCTCTCTCTCTCTCTCTCTCTCTCTCTCACTCTCACACACACACACACACACACACACACACACACACACACACACACACACACACCCTCGTGGGGCTGGCTTATATGCGGAAGCCTCAGTTCCGCTCTCTCCACTCCTCTTGGAAACTGACAAGCCACGGACCAAAGTCTCGCTCCTCACCCAGAGCCCGAGCACCGGACCCGGCTTCACGAGCGAGGTGAGTCCCGACAGCTGAACACTGACTGGAACTCATCGTCTCTGGTCGCTTTACTGCTTCAGGTTTACGACCCTGTCACAGACTTTCATTTTCGATCTCATCATAAAAAACTTCCTTGTGTACCTTTCCTCTAATAAACTCTTTATTATAGCACCACCACCACCACAGATGTCCACACTTTAACTTGACTTCTAACCAGTAGCAACCAGGCTGAGAGTGTGTTAGAATAAAGTCAGGCATGTGGTTTAATGTCACACCCACTGGAACACAGAGTAAAGACAAGTTAATGCTCAGTTTCCGTGAGAAGAAATGAGCAGTGCAGGGAGGGACAGGTTCTGCAAACAGGAAAATGAATGACGAAAACCTGGGTAATTATTGATCTGCCCCATGACTTCAACTGTTATTTTTGTGAGAATAAATTATCGTTGTATTTCAGTCATATTATTAAAGGTAAGACATGTGAAAGTAGGAATTTCATCATATTCTACTGAAGGTATAGTTTTTTTCATTTGTGACAAGGACACTTGCTTTAAACAATCATGTAACCAGCATGTGGACAAAGTGTCCCATAAAGTCAGGCTGGAACAAGTCCACCTGATTTTAAGTTGGTAAAGTGCATTGGTGCAGCTAATGACCTCACACTGAGAATCAACCTCCCTCTGTGAGTCAACATGTCCTGTCGATGATGATGATGATGTCACCAGCACCATTGTCTCCTGAAGCATTGAGACATGAGCATGACAAACATGTAGTCATGATAAACCCTGTTGACCCGTGTGTGATTTCCAATTATGAAAGCTTTTTTACAATGATTATTATTATTATACAGTAATTGTGCAAACTTTTAACCCCAATGTCACATTTAATCCTGTTTACTTCCACCTGGCAGGTCCCATTCACTGTAAACCGGTTCCATTTAAATTCAGCATCAGACTATTTAGATATTGCACGTACTAAGCGAGTTAAAATAACATCTACTACAGGAACGTGTGCATGTCTGAGCCAGTAGATAACTTGGTCAGCAGTTCTCCTGTGTCCTGTGCTGAAAGGATTGTGTTTTAATCTGGCTTCTGGTGTGAAAGTGTTGAAACATTTGACAGAATAAAGCGCCGTTATGACAGGAACTGGAACGATAAGGCCCAGAGTGACAAATGACCAGAATTAAGCTCTAAATAGCCCCGAAAAAAAAAGAGGTTAATGTGGTTGCTGCTGATAAAATGTTTCGTACACAGCCCGACTGTTTGCCTTTGTTTGGGAACACTGAGAAGGTGTGTCTGCTCATGTCTATGCATGATATCATAAGGGACTGGAAAACAGGCAGTGACACGAGATGAGACCAGCCTTATGTTTGTTTTCTCCATATTAGGAAGAGAAATGCGGTTGATATGTGGGTCCAGCATAACTTTGAGACAGCGTGAGCCAAAATTCCAGCTATTTGCCTTCCACCAAACATGTCACGCACCTTTTTACTGAGACGTCGGCTGGGAAATCCAATACGGAAGGAATCTGATGTACTTGTGACACAGCAATTCAATGCGGTGCATTCCTCGAGGGTTTGGTGGTTTAACAATGGCAGCGTGTCCTCTAGCTGGGACTTTTGGATCAAAGAGTGTTGAATAAAATCTACAGTGTTGATGTCCATTGTGTTTTGTGTCACTTGAGAAAATTGATGTTTGCAACCGTTTCCTGGAACAGTGTGAAAGTTGTGGTTGTGGCATCAGCAGCTTTCGTGACGTTAGAGTTCAGCTGCATTGTGCTGTAGTAAATCTCAAAAAACTTTATTATTTATACATAAAAGTATGTATTCATATGTTCTATAGCAGTTTTTTTAATACAGTGTTGTTACTCAGACAATGCCAGTGTATGCATGGGTTGAATTTCATGGTGACAATGTATGGAACAACATTCCATAGTGTATCCCGCCTCTTGCCCAATGTCAGCTGGGATTGGCCCATCCATGACCCTCAAAGGATAAGTGTTATCCTTTGAGGGGTAATAGATGGAACATCTTATTGTTTAGGCCTTTTCATTTCCCCAGCTCAACTCCAAGTCACCTTGAAGAGGCAGGCTGCTGTCTTCAATTGCTTTCTGTCTCATTATAGACTTGCATATTCTGCGTATGTGTGTTTGAGAATATCCACTTGATTGTGAAAGTGCATAGCATAAATACTAGAGCTATTCATGCCCTGCTGCGTTCCAGGTGTTCGGCTCCTCCCTGTCACTTTCACATGCGATTTTTTACTTCTTCTCCTCCACCTCCCCGCACACTTTTATGTCTGCTCGGCTTTAAAGAGGCCTGTTCCCCTCCGGGCGTGCCGGCGATGAGACAGCGTGCAGGCATGAGCCTCCGATTTGATTTGTGTCTCGTACGACTGACCAGGTGACGGGCTGCAGCAGGTGGTGCTGTGGCCCTGAGGGGATTTGTGATGGAAGCATGACTTGCAATGTCGAAATGACATGCCTCTGGGATTACAAGGTGTTATTACACATGAAATACTCACTGGGAAAGTATGTTGACTCTGCACTGCCCAGCACACATGAACATATACAGTGCATGTCTTTTGATGGTTAATTTCAAGGCAGGGGTTGAAATGTGTAGTTTCTTAGTTTTAAGAAGTTACATACACATCCATCACTGCCCTTTAAGGGTTGTGGAGGGGGGGGGCTGGATCCAATCCCAGCTGACATTGGGTGAGAGGCGGGGTTCACCCTCGACAGGTTGCCAGTGTCAATTAGAATATGTATTTGGCAAAGTTCTCCAAAGCCCAAAAAACTTTTAAATTAAACATTAACTTTAAACCTTTAATTTCATTACAAATGGATAGAAGTTATTTATCTATCCACCTCCAGTTTCCTTCACCACCCTTTCCAACATGAAGTCTTGGCCTCCTCTGGGTCTCGGTTGCTTTACGAGTAAATTCTGATAACTATTATCAATGCTTCCATCTGTTCAAAGTCAGACTCAGCTTTACCTCTGTACTTCCCCCTCTTTCTTGTAATTGCAGTGCACGGTACATGGCGTGTAATGCTCATGAGCGAGTCTTTTGATGTCGTGTTTTCATGTCAACATCCTCTCTTTGCATTGGGCAGCTCAAAGGGGACGTCATGTATTTCCACGTGATCTGGGGTTTTTGCTGAAACTGTGCACAGCAGCAGCTTCCTCTCTTTCTTATTGGACAGTAAAGTGTATTCTGCAAATATGGTATAACCAATATCCCCAGTCATCAACCTAATGAATTAGATAATGCTCTAAATCTCCACATGTGACTGCACTTAACTTGGGTCTCGCTTCCAATAAATAGCTTGCAGCTTCAGTTTTTCAGGGGAAAAGGAATGCATGACAGGCAGGGCTTCAACCAGTGAAAATCAACTGTGCATGAACTATTTTATGGCCTCAAATCCTCTTTTCGGTGTCTCATTTTCTGGAACTGTCTATTTAATTTGCATGCACGTTACTATAATCAGGATATGATCCACCCATGAGGAAATGTATGTAATGTAGGCTGCAATTGCCATTTGTGGCAACAATGAAACTCTGAGCCGGCAGAAGTGAAGCTGAGCTCCAGCAAGTCTCCAGACATCCAGGGTGTTGCCTTCGTCGCTAATTTGTCAGTGTTCGGGCCGAGCAGCACGACAGTTGTCTTAGGAAAGAGCTCCATATTCTTATATTCATATTATAAGAATATTGATGATCTCAGATTGGTTTAGTTTTGTTCGAGCGTTATTCAGCAGCCGGTTCAGTGAGAGGACACTGAGATGATAGAAACTCTGATCTGAGATTCTTTGTAGCTAAACAAACGATTATCTGTGTTTATGTGTCACATATTTCCGACTGTTCCCTCGTTCTTTTTTGCAAACATCACTTCCAATGCGCTGGAAGAAGAAGAAGAACGCCATATCGCACTCTAAAGGGTTTTCTGACAGTCCTACATGAAAAAAGTTGAACCTTGCTTCATGGTAAAGATATAAAAGCTCTTTCATGGTGGTTCTTTGACTTCCAGCTCCTCGTTAAACCCTCCAGTTCTCACCCCTTTCCAGATCTGTCCTGCTCTCGAGAGGATTCACTGTAAACGATATATTACAGGCTCGATCCTTTACCCAGACATGCTCCAGAGCTGCAGAGCTGGCATCTTAAATACTGAGAACTCATATTAGAAAGTTGCACTTGAATTTAACTTCTGTATGATAAAAGTCAAGCAAAGTCTTAAGACGTTGACTGTACATCATATCTGTAAAACATGTGTGAAGAGATATTGTGACGGACAGGAAAGAGGGAACATTCTTTAGTGTTTCAGATGTAAGATAATTATTATCGCTAGGAAAAGGATGGAAAAACAAGCAGCGGCATACACAACCTTTAATTTCTTTTCAAGGAATGCTGCTGTTTGGGTTTTAGCAGAATGGGCAGATTACAGTGCTCTACATTGATAACAGTAATCTTTACCAAATGTCAGTGTAGGCTGCACAGCGCACGTATACAACCTAATGCATGAATACACATTTTCTTTATTCCTGTTATTATCTTCTGTTTTTATTGTCTGTCGTATCTGAATATTTGTTGCATCTCTGTGGAGAATCGACATCTTGTTATATTATATCTCTTTTTAATATGGATTCGTGCACAGTGAGTATAAAACGATGTGTTGTTCTGTCTCCAGGTGAATCATGAGCAGCAGCTACAGCGTCTCCCTGGCTGGCCCCGCCCCCTGGGGCTTCAGACTGCAAGGAGGGAAGGACTTCTGTCTGCCCCTCACCATCTCACGGGTCAGTGACACACACACACACACACACACACACACACACACACACACACACACACACACACACACACACACACACACACACACACACACACACACACACACACACCACTTGCGTAGCCTTTACTTCATGACACCTCTGAGGAATGCTACTCACGCTCACTATGCCATTTGCCTAGTCAGTGATAAAGTTCATGTCCCATTCATCTCCTGTGTGACACTCATTTCTGGATTTAGACACCTTCTCTAACAGTTCGTGGCCCCTGTTATTCCGCACCCCCTCGGTCTTGACCTAACCCCTGTCAAGACTGTGACTATTGTCATAATAATGTTACATAACTGAGCCGTGACCCCAACATCCGTCAATTTAAGAAGAAAAAAAAAAAAGAAAAGCCACCCTCCCTTGAATTTCCTCCGACGGCCTTTCAGGATATATTTGGAGGATTAAGCCGGTGGCTGTTAACGCCTGCTGTCATTTGGAGGCGGGATAGTGCGAAGTGCCCTGGCCTTTCTCCCTGGCATTAGTTCTGATGTGAAACACAGGGGAGACGATGTGTGCTGGGTTCTGCAGTGGAAGCATCAGGACCTGTCCTTAAACAGCCCATTAGAATGAAACTCTAGAAAGCCACAGTGGTTCTGTAATAACTATCTGTGTGCCACATAAATTCCAGAGTGGGCTGACGAGGTTCTGTCGAGGCCTGAGCCCGGGGGGGAGGTTTCTGCTGGAAGAGCCGTGCACTGTTTGACAATCAGGCCTGTTTATCTGACAGGTCCATCCTCGGCATAAACATAGTTATAGTTACAGCGTTTATCTTCATATTGTTGCACTCATTTTAAGAAGTGCGGAGGAGTTTAATGTTGGTCTTTGGTGGATTCGAACCCAGGGCCGTCTGAAGTGTCTCAATTATACTAACATGCCTCTTGTCAAACAGGATTAGAAGTAGTCAGCTTGTCTTCTACCAGTGTGGCCTGTGCTGTGAAAATAACTGTCTGCTGCAGACTGAGCCGTGTTATTCACCTCTAACTGCTTCCTGTTATGTAATCGCGATCTCAGTGTCAGGTCCAAGGTCAGTTACAGTGTTTATTTGCTGGCGGGATCGGTTACAACATTTTGAAAGTTATGTGCCGAGAAGTGAAGTGACTTTGTGTCAGGACATAATTACTCCAAAGGGTACGAAAAGGCCAGCATAGCTGCTCCGACTATTTTTATGCCTTGCCACTGTGATAATAATGGTACCTGGCACGTGTCGTACACGTGCACGTAGCTGTCGGCACACATCCTGTCATCATATCTCAAAAACAATACGTGACTGAAGGAGCTCCACACTCGTCACCTGATTAGATATTGGATTACATTCAAGTATTAAAATGTATAAAAATAGAAGAAAAATCGAAATCTTTCCAGAGGTGAAGTTGAAAATGAATATATTGAATATTTTCAACAGCTTAATGCAGTTTCACTTCAATTCTTAAGGGTCAAGAGGACATGTATCCTACTTTCATATAGATTTTTGGTATTATATCAAAAATGGTATTGGTATTATTAGATTTGGTATTTGCCGTGTCATGTTTTCATGGTATAAAGAGGATTAAAACAAAATGAGACAGGTGACCCGACAGGAACTTTGCATCTATTCAAATCTGGAGTGCATGTGAAGTGGTAGGTCTGACGAGTCATTTTTTTGTGGGTCATGGTTGCGGTTTAGCTCTGGACCATAAAAGTGTGTCCACCAGCCGCCCTGTGCTGACTCATCAGCGGTCAGGAGCTGCAGAGCGACGCTCCCTTTATTCGATTTTCAGAGTGAACGGCTTAGATTTCCTGTTATTGTGCCAGGGATCATTTTTCCATTTGTCTATTAATACCAGAATCCTATTGTCACATCAGGCCAACACAATGCAGGCTGTAGTAGTATAGCTAAGGGTTCATACATCCATTTATTTACATACTTTTTTACTAAATATTGCAGATGTCAGTTTTATCCATCTACTGTATCTGTATCAACCAACTGTATTTACCAAGGGAAGAGTTAGTCAGCAGAAGGTACGTATATGTATGGAAACATCTGCCAACAGTTTAACCATTACTTCAGCTCGGCCATTAGATGAATTAGTAGAAAATTGAGCCGACCACAGGCCTATTTTCAGGTTCATTAGACATCGACAATGTTAAATAGACTTTTCTGTAAAGAATAACCATCTGTTGGTATCACATTAGATCTCGTATTGTTTTGCTTTGATGGATACGATAACTGGAATAATGATGTAATGACTCGACATATGCGTCCCATATGTAACTGATCCTCAGATTATGTACATAATTTAAGGCCGGTTCCTCACGACGAGACGACCGCAGCCTGTTTTCCTTGTTCCTTTTAAGGAGTATCTGGCCGTTGTAAAAGCACTAAATAAAAATGTGAGTGGGTGGACAGTATATGCTGTGCCATAAATATTCATTGTGCAATATTCAGTTGGGTGTCTGAATACTAACAAAAAATTCCCAAAATGCACAAAAGACGCCCATTACAACAGTAACTATATTTGGGGGAGAAGGATGTACGCACATCGATACCTGTGACCTGCACCCATTGGATGATACTAACTGTCAGTCACACAGTATCCATGACCCAAATGCATACCAAGCTTTAACATCTATTTTACTCTAAATGGGACGATAGTTTACTAAATGAACATCATGCTGTGTTGAAGAAGACTCGAAACTAATGATTGAGACCATGAACTCCTTAGGTAAATGTTTACTAATGTTATACATTTCTCATTGACTTCTATACAAAGACTTCTTATAGCAACAGGTGGAGTCGTCCTCTGCTGGTCATTCGAGAGAATGCAGGCTTCAGGCACAAGTCCATTTTGTACATATGGTGAAATTCCCTCCGTGAATATTTTAGTGCAGTGACGTTGAATTGGAGAGCGTAACTGTGAGCTCTGAAATGGTTTTGTGTTCGAAAGGTTAGCATGAACCCTTTCATCAAAAAAACTAGCATGTTGTACGAATGTATATACAAGTTGTGTTTTGTTATGTTAATTCTGTGTTGTTGACTCAACTTTTAACAAAGCAACTAACCGTCAGAAGTGAGACCACCCAGTATTGTATAGACGTGTAATGGAGGAAGGACTTAGTTCTGTACATTTTGTGTGCGGATGCCTGTTCCTCCAGACTCTTTCCATCCTTGTTGTCTGTGGTTAGTCCAGCTCCTTTTTCAGGAATTTCTTGACAGGCCTCCACATGGAAAGACTTCCACTGGCAACTTCTATTGATTTGAGTGGACGCGCTATTATAGCACTACTTATGATTACTTATATGGTTATAAAATCTGTAAAAAAACCTTCACCCCATCATGCATGCCTGTGTTCATCATTGTCTGGTTCCCGTGGGTCAGGACGAGGGCAGCACAGTGAAATTGTTCCCGTCTTTTTCCATTGACCCCTCACTTCCCCTACTTGCCCTTCGTATCCTTTTGTTTGCTGTTTTAGTGGCCTGCGATACTTGGAGGGAATATTTGCACAAGCTAATTTTAGCTCTTTGTTTGCATTAGAGCTCTGTCCCTCCAGATGTATCCTTTTAATGCAACTACCTTTATTTTTTTCATATGATGAAGCTACTTCAAGATAATCTTTTAAATTTGTTGCGAAGATAACCATCAGTCGTATTTAATGACCTATAGATATAGATAGATATAGATAGATATTGGAACTTTCATACTTAAAATGTCAGAATATGCCCCTTTTTATGGTTTAATATTTAAAGGATCACCTAGATAACATATAACGCATTAAAAAGACATATTGCAGTGATTAGCATTGTAGCGTAACAAAGTTTTCATATCGTAAAGGCTCAGATCCAGAAAAAATCTAATCAGGTGGAGAGAGACTCTGGCTGAAATCGGCGAGGCAGCAAGCGTGTGGTCTGCAACCGCGGAGCTGCCAAAGTGTTTGTTTCTGTCTCTTCTATTAAATCTCCCGAACATTTTAACATGGAAAGCGAGATTTAGTAGAGACCGTTTTGAATCTTTTCAGTTTTTTATCATCTTCACGGACAATAATCTAATAAACTGTGATTTTACGCAGGCTCCTAAAGACGTGTTCAGGTTACATGTGTGTTTTAGTAGAAAAATGTCATCTGCAGTATGTGTTTGATCCCCGGCTGAGCTCTCTGGTGTCTGTCTCGAGCTGTATCGCGGCATCTGCTTTCAATCTCCCCAATGCAATATGGCAGAGTTATAAAGAATAACTTGATTTTGATTTAGATCGCTCACTCTATTATTTTTTGATGGAATCCTCTTTGTCTCCGCTTGCTGCTTAGAAGAGAATGAGCCCATGTGGTATAAATTCAAAGACGTGCAAAAAAGCCCTGCAGACTTTGTGGTTTGCAGCTTGAACTACAACCCACAATTACTGCAGTGGGACAGCGATAACAGTGATAGTGACTCGCTCTTGATAACAGACATCTCCTGATATAAAGCACTGTCAAGCGTTTGCACAGCTCTCAAGTTGCAAGTCCATTTATACGTTTACCACAGTCGCTGAAAGTGAAACTCATTTCCCCACACCAAGTATCCATTAGTGTTCAAGTGCCTTCTTGAGTTATGTTGTTGTACCTTTGAATGAACCCACGTTTTTTAACGTCTTAGCTGCTGTAAAGCGCAGAAACCGTATATTCTTAAGATTTAACCTGTGATAAAGTATTTCCATACCCATATGCAGCCAGAACACGTTGCCATCCAGAAAGTAGGTGAAACTTAACAATGATCTTGGGCATTTTGGTTGGTAGAAAGCCAAAAGAGTTGGAGTGAGTTGGAATTGAGTTACAAACTCAATCTGGTGCATGAATTAGGCTCCATCATGTCTAAATACCTGTTCAAAGCAAAGCTACGGGAATTTTACTGAGCAACAGCGCCCTCTGCAGCCACACATGGTCTCTAATTCTGTTTGGCTCAGTGTCCAAGCGTGAAAAACAAAGTCCATCAATGTGTTGAGCTCTCACATGTGTAGTCTCACTCACTGAACTGAAACTTAACTGTACACTGGATATTACCATGATCCTATACT
This sequence comes from Hippoglossus stenolepis, assembly GCF_022539355.2. Taxonomy (NCBI): domain Eukaryota; kingdom Metazoa; phylum Chordata; class Actinopteri; order Pleuronectiformes; family Pleuronectidae; genus Hippoglossus; species Hippoglossus stenolepis. Next base: position 9,303,833 of record NC_061500.1, read on the forward strand.
TCCTGAATCAGAAGAGCTGCTGCTGCAACAAATACACCAAACTTTCTGTAGAATTCTTGATATTTTAATTTTTGGCTCTGAATATTTGAGATAAACGCAGGTATTTAATTACTTCTAATTCTTTTTAAGTGATCTAAAGTTTGGTTTGATTCTGGCAGTTCCACACTTCTCTCAGGAGATCGTACATGAACATGTGTTCAGGGTGAGGATTGGAAATGAAAGCGGCACCATTCTCTCTATTCCAAATCCAACTGAAGTTGAAGTTGCTATTTTAAGGTAAAAAACGTTGCTCTGCCATGATCTGCTTGAGCAGCGCTTGTCAGCCGGGCTTGTTTCTGACCTGACTAAAGCGCATTCACTATTCATCGAGGGCTTGGTGCCGCTTTGTGCTGTTTTGTTTGTGTTGTCATGGCGATTTGACTGAGAGCACCCGTGTAGGTCCGCCTGGCATCTCGTGTTTTCCAGCCGCCTGATTGATGTAGCAAGAGACGGGGGTCAAACCATGACAACCACCACCGTACCGCTGCTCGAGTGCGCTTAATTGGGATGTTTGGCTTGGAGGAAAAGGGTACTTTGCCATTTTGTACCCCTCCCCGACTGCTGTCTTCTCCATTAACATGCACTCTTCTCCCTGTTGAAACAGTTTGTGCCAAGTGTAGCAGGTGTGTAACCATACAGCGCTTAGTGGAGGGTTACTTATTTTAATTAGACAGTCGGAGTGAGTCAATCCGCTGCAGCCTGGAGGACATAACGTTGGTACCAAGCCTTTTCCATATAAGGTCCTCTGTCTTACGTCTTCCCTACACAGACATGACATGCGTCTCACAGGCCTTCAGCTCCCACCACAAGACTCTTCCTGTAACATGACTTCTGAAACGTAAAAATGACCACAACCCTTTTCCTTCCACCATAATTTCGACATTAAAGACAGGAAATTACAAACCTACCAGGAGGGAACACGATTAGTATCCTAATAATAACGTATGCGTGATCTTAAACATACTACCTTTCCCCAAGTGTATCTGTTTTTTAAAGCATGTACTGTAAATGTTTTGCCCATACTGAGTGTTGTGTGAAATTTTAAATGTTTGGCGTTGTCACTGTGGTGTAAATCAGTGGTTTGAATGGTATTTGGAGTTTTGGCAGCAGCTTTACTCCACTGAGCAGAGACTTTATTTGCACCATATCAACTTTTTAACAAAGCTGTTTTCTCTTTCAACACAATCTCTGACTCCTGTTCCCATCAAGAACAAATCAAAGTTTTAAAGTAAAACATTTAAAACAGTTTTGAGAATGAACCAGATTTTTTTTAAATTTGCTTTAATGACTTTATTTGATTGTATCTAAATAAACGATTGATTAAACACACAGGGAAGAAAAGGACTGTTCATTTTCAAAGCTTCTGTTGAACTTTGTATGGTTTTATAGTCTGTACACCCTCTTTTTACATATAACATATACATATACATACAGTGTACATATACTATTTCTTATTTCTGTACAGGAATTACAAGACACCCCTTATTTAAAAAAATGACATCTTCTTTCTGTATTAGATATACAGAACATGTGGAAAAAAGAGAAACATTTAAATCTAAAATGAAGTATTGAATATCAGAACTATTGCATATCAAGTTGACTCAATAAAGATAATTTTCTCTTCCCCCAGGTTTTCTCCAGATAAATGTGCTCATCTTTTTACAGTCGGACAAAGATGAGAGTTCTTCCATAAAAAACATTTGCTGCAGAGATAAATCATGGAGCCTTTTAGTGAGGAATAATCATACCCTCCAGTGTAGGACACTAAGTATTGTGCATTATGTTGCTTTCAAGGTATATTTTAGAGGCACTTACATGAGCAGCGCGGACCCACCAGTAACTGCACAGCAGTAAAATCAGCCGTGTGGAGAGGACCACAGCAGCGTAGCAGCCGCACCATTGTGAGGCTGGAATCCCATTCATGTAAACGCAGTTGGAAAGACATTCGAAAAACGTCTTTCTCATCTGCCAAACAAACACAAAGACTCCCGGCACCTTTTTTTTACTCTTTACACTAAGTTGTAAAACTCCCTCCTCCTTTTTTTTATTTAACCTAGAAAAGTTTGAAATAGGAACTTGTTCTTTGATCGAGTGCACACATTACATACTACAAAGCGGTCGGGAGTATTCGTTAAAATCACATTGCAAAAACATCCTGCTCTCTTGCTGGAGCTGGAGTAGCACAGCCAAGGTTCCTGTTCATTACTTATCTGCTCTCTGCCATGAGTGCGTCAGACCTTGATTTATATTTATAGATGGTGGATTCCAGGGATTCCTACTGTAACATCTATTTATTTTTTTCTCCTCGTGAGTGAGGCAGCGTGTGAGTCGGGGGTTATAAAGTGCTCTCTGTCTGCTGCAGACGAGAGCGTCAAACATTAAAACACATCTTTCTGGGAATGTTACAAGAGTCCGCTTCTCTCTTCACCTCTAGAAATAGGACATGTTTGAGGAATTGCCATAGAGCTATGTACAGTCCTCTCTCACATCCCTACAAGGAGAGAGCTTGTCCTTTCCATTCTCTCTCTTTCTCTCCGACACACACACACACACACACACACACACACACACATTAACACACACACAGACGTCCAGAGAGAGGGAGACATTGAGGGATGGAGAGACATGTCCCAGGGACATGTTCATTCAACAATCCCCCCCCTACTTCCCCCTGCTGTTGACCTCTGGAGCTGTAGTGTCGACAATATCGGCAAAAATTTGTCTTTCATATACAGATCAGCATCTGCATTTATGTTTAACATGTGCCCATATATTTTTCGTTTGTAGATAATGTTTGGATGAAAACTGCATTTTCTTTTTTTTTCTTATTTCATGTTCTATAAATTTGATTATAATTGTGTTTTATTTTTAAACTCAGAAGGCGCCTACCTCTGCCAAGGCCAATGTCCTATCTCACCAAGTTTCAATCACTTCTGTGGTTTTTTGCATAATCCTGCTTAGTAACTAACAAACACAGATGAAAACATAACCTCCGTGGTGGAGGTAAATATCAGGCCTCGATTAAATTTCTTTGTCGAAAGGGTTTAACAACACCATTGACATTATTTTATTCAACGTATATATATTGGCAGACTCTGTAGTATCAAAAACGTCTAACTTGCAAATATCCGTATTATTGTCTGCACACCGGTTGGGCTCTGTAGAGTAAGACGGGGCCAGTGGATACCAGTGATCTGTGCTCACTCTCTCTTTATTGGCCTCCACACTGAACACTAATGATTTGTTTTACTGACAGTGACTGAGTCAGGTCAGACGCAGTAAACGCTGACAGGTGCGAGTCTGTGTCAGACGTCCAGAGGGCAAGTGAGTCAGCTGAAGCTTTACGTGCCCGTACGGCGAGCGCCCCCTGCTCTTTGTGAGTCACACTGAGCATGCTGCTGCACTGCAGGTCTCCTCGATGCCGGCATGCATACATCCGTCGCAGCTACACATTCTACATTCTTCTGATCCTCTCGATAAGGAGGCAGGGAAAGAAGCCCAGCTCCGGAGAAATGTGTGGGTCACTGCCGCCACCGCTTTGTCACTTCCTCATTCTTTCTCGTCCTCCCTCCCACTCCTTTCCCTAGTTTGTCAGTATGAGGGTCAACACAATGGGACATTGTTTATGTCTCAGCTTAAAACCGGGAAAAGGTTCTTTGCGGTTATCGAACCTGAGCACATTCTTTATGAGTGGGTAATGGGAATATCTTGTTCTGCGTTTATCTGTCTAATCAGGGCGGGTTTATGTAAATAACAAAGCTGATTGGAAAGCGACGAGGCTTTTCTTTGGCATGCAGAGATTTGATTTTGATTTATAGACAGCAGAGGTGAAGGTGTTATTTGACATTTACTCTGAGTCCCAATTTTATGTTCCACACATCGATGGAGTCAACTGACAAAATCACTTTCCTTCCCGACTAAGAGAACACAGAGTGCATGCAAACACAAGTGGGCAGTGAGTGAGTGATAAGGTGTGCAGAGCCTTGTGCAATCACTGGTCGATCACCGCTCCTCCTGGTAGAGACTCATCCCGTCGTCATGGTTTTATTATGTTGATTCCTGTTTGTTAAATGCGTGTCTCAGCATGAAAGCAACAGAAGAGCTGACTAACCTTCACCCTGCTTCTCACTGATAGACAGATGGTTGAAGAGCTTGAAGCTATTAAGCCTGAGTCAACGTTACCAAGTATTAAATTAATCTCTCTCTGAGAACTTTTACAAGCTTTTACCCACTTTTTGTTGCTTTGGAAAATATACAAACCCCTGTATTTGTTAAAATAGGTTTCATTCACTATATATAAAAAAATGCACAACGAAAAATATGGGTCAGACCACACATCCTGTTCACCAGCACCTGTAAGCACCACAGTAACAGACAAATCCTTAAATAGACGCATGTAGCAAAACCTATGGATGTGGCCCATGAAAATCTCAGGGTACAACTGTAGATTTAAATTTCCCAAATGCAGTTGTGCTCAGCTGAAAGAGACGCAAAACAACTGCAGCTGAAGCCGTCGTCATTGGCAGTCATCCACCTTTATGTGTGTAAATTAGAAATCTGCATTTGTAATTTTTTGTATTGCAAAGTACAGAGTTTATCATTTTTTTATATTTACTTACCAGCATCAATACTATATTTGTAATTGAAACACACATCACACACTTGTGACTATAATTTAAACATTGGGAAATCATGTGGTCTGGATTTGTGGTCAGTGGTTATTTGGTTGCTGAGTCATCCCAGTGGGAATGCTTTGGATTTTTTTTATGGGCAGATCTTTTTTTTTTTAGGTGCATGTAGAATCCTGTCCCGTGTTGTCAGGAGAATAAGAAGTTTATCTTATCTGACTAAAGTTTCATAAGACGGGAAACTGGAAGGAGAGACACGTTGCTTGGTGATTCCAAACAACAAAATCAACACTAAAGTACTTACACAGAATTTTATCTTTATTCTTCTTTCTGAGAATGCGTGATGTAAAACCCTAAAGTTTCAAATGTACACACAGAAAAAAAAATAGTAACGGGTGTTAATGAACATTTCACTTCTGACAGAATGAATCTTTCTCTTCAATAAGAGGCAGAGTTGGTGTAACTCTTCTGCAATATGTGCATTATTGAGCGTCTTTTCTTGTTTGCATGTTTATATTGCAGCTCACTGATGGAGGCAAGGCGATCCGAGCCAAGATGAGCGTCGGAGACATCATTCTCTCCATCAACGGCATTGCCACAAACGGCATGAATCACCTCGAGGCCCAGAACAAGATCAAGGCCTGCACAGGCAATCTCAGCCTCTCTCTACAGAGGTAACACATGCACACACGAGCGCACCTTCTGATATATAATCTATGAACTTTATAGTTCATCAATGAAATGCATACTTTGTCCATTTGCCTGCACCACCTGTGTGTATCCCAGCCTACGAGTGGAACTTTTGCAATGTGCTTTTAAAGCATCTTTCACATTCTGACAAACATGTTTATGCAGCAACAGGAAGCTTGATTGCTATATTTGGTTTATTCGACCTGCATTCAATTTGCCTTTTCATCATTTGAAACAGAGGAGCTCCCGTTGTGCTAATTTGAAACAGCTCTGCCTCTGCAGGTCCTGCAGCCACTTTGCAAGCATTAGACCAGATTAAGCTTAGTGTTGGTTTATGCAGCGAATCAGTTCATCTGCATCGTAATTAGAGTTGACAACCGTGGTATTGGATTCATAGCGGGCCTGAAAAGTTAATTTAAAGAGAAATCTGCACTTTAGCATCAAGATTTAGACTTAATTCAACACATTTAATGCAGATTAGTTGACTTGACATAAACTGAGGGCCCAGGGTCGGAAATCCTGTGCTAAAGTATTAACTAAAATACCTCATTAGAAAGGTACCAGTACTGTTTTACATAGTAATGCTGCACAGCCCACACAGAAGAAATTTAGAACCACCTGAATTCTGTGTTATTACTGTGATGCTCTTAGCAATCTACACATGTTCCTCCTGGCTGTGTGGTGTATGGCACGGTGTCTGCAGAAGTCATCAGATCAGGCTTCGGCCTTGGTTTTTTTATCTGATCATGCTGAGTTCATCAGCTGCTCCTCTGCTCTTGTCATTAGCAAGGAGAATACCTAGTATTCTGGGGCCCTTGAGTGTATTAAGGCCATTGGAGAGCTTCAAAATGAAAGCTCTTAATCCCCCTTTTCCCCTTAATATATGCTTTAAAGAAAGGAGAGCCGGGATCCAGCAGAGGCTGTCATTATATTTGTCCAGAGAGAGGAGGTTTCAGTAAGCAGATGCACCAAACAACTTTTCTAGTTCAAGAAGTTTCATTTATACTGACACTCTGCCAAACTATGCTGGAATATTAGGGCAATTTAAAGGGAAAAAGTCATAAATTTACTGGAATAAAGTCATAATATTATGACAAGGAAGATAATTTAAAGCTAAGTGTCATGTTAGAGGGGAAATATCAGAAGATCAGCTTGTCGCCTGCGTTCAGATGTGGAGCATCTTGTTAAATTAAACTTTCGTGTGTGTTTCGCACAGAAACATTTAATCTTTTGACACATCAGCACCACATTATCCTAAGTATCAGGACTTTGAAAAGATTGAGAAAGAAACTGTGTCTTTTCTGAAGAAAGATCCACACAGACTTCGAGGAAATTGCCTCTTTTGCGTAAGAGGAAATGTTTGGTAGCGGTCAACTACAATCTGCATAACGATGAGATTGGAAATCAAGACTTTAGAACCAGAGGGAGAAGAACTCCTGCGAGCACGGGATCTACTCGCTGTTTATTAACTAAAAAAGTTGCTTTTTTTCCCTTTATCCTCATAATATAAGAATGTATTTTATGACATTATGGCTTTTTCTTGTTGAATTATGACTTTATTCTAAAAATATGACAACAATATCCTCAACAAATTTGTTTCTTCAATATGTCTCCATCAAACTGAACACAAGCTAACAAGTGGCTCAAATGATTTCACAGGCAATGCAAACAGTTTAAGATCAGTTTACCAGCTCTGCAGTTGTTGCGCGGATCGTCCGTTTTATTTCATTTTAAAGACCATGAATCCCCAAAACTAAAGTTACAAAGAACGATCCCTTCACATGAATCGGAGCCGAGCACTTTACCAAACACAGACCAGCTTCTTGCAGCCAAGTGTGAAGAAGAGCAGCTTTAGTGTCACAAACAAGCGGCGAAGCACGCACACTTTCCGAGCTGTAAAACATGTTGACAGAAAAACTCGGGGCCTGGTTTGCGTGTCCTGTCATTCTGTCGCCACATCAAAGCAAGAGAGCGCCTCTGTGCTTTTAATCGTGGGAATATCGGCCTAAAATAGCCCCGTGTCCAACAGCTGTATGTAATCTACTGAGATTAATGGATGCACCAGGGAACATCAAACAATCTGGTCTCATCGTACATGTAAACTACAGCAGAAATTGCCCCCTGAACAACTAGAATGATAAATGGTTGTAGTTTGCTTCACGTCTACTGTTATTCTTCAAAGCCGGCTTTGTGGTGGGGTGTTAGAAAGCGTATTTACCTTGTTACTGTGCTTAAGAAAAATGTTCATGTATCTGTACTTTACTCAAGTAGATTCAGTTTCGGTACTTCTCGCTTTTACTCCACTGCATATGTCAGCATATTCGACTTCACTACATTTGTACAATGTGTTGCATTACATGTACACATTAGTTTTTATACCTTTAAAAGTAATCAATAACGAGAGGGGAATTGATCCACCGATCCAATCAGAGCAGGCAGGTAACATTAGACCCCGCCTCCTGCAGCAGCAGCATCACTGGTGATGAAGAAACACATGAAATGGATTCAGCCATTAATTAATCTGGCAATGTGCGTGTTTTCAGTATCTGCAACATTCTTTAGTAATACAACAGAGACTGTGTTATTCTTGTTTTAGACATAATATACAGCGACAGTTAATGATGTAGTTGACCATAGGGAAAAGGCTACACTCTGCAAGTACTTTTATACTGTAAGTGTATTTAAAGCAATTATTACTTTCTTCAACTCAAAGAGAAAAGTTGATGTGGTACTTTTACTTGAGTTCACGTTTCTCTGTTTATTTGTACTCGAAGTGAAGTAAAACGTTTGAGTACTTTCTCCACCACTGGGAGTCTGTCCATTGTTTATTCAAACTGGAATCACACAGTAACACGCCATGTAAACACTGCAGTCCATCTACAGTTCAGTTGCACAAGTGGGAATAAAATGGAAATGGTTATAAAGTTAGTCACATGCCGTCACACGCAATTTCTTCGAGTTAAGAAATATGAGATAAACATCCAATGAAAACCATTTAGGTTTTATACCGTGCATCATTTCAGTGCATCGTCCTGCCAACACACGACTATTGGTGCCAATATGTTTAGGTTATGTCCCTGTTGCTAGGAGAGGGGGAGCATGTTTTCATGAGCGAGGTAATGAGCTCCCTCCTCGGCCTGTTGTTCCATTAAACAGTAAATCAAAACAAATCGGACTGGATGCGTCCAAATGAGCAAAGAGTTGTTATGTGTTTTTGTGACTGGGAGAAAAAAAAAAGTTTTTCTTTCCAAGACTGCGGTTTTAGGACAAGATGTCAAAACAGAGTTTGTTTGCCTGTTGAGGGAAATATCACTGCCAGAGTAAAACATGTTTACTATTCGTGTTAGTGTAGTTGTTTGTGCCGAGGATCCAGGCTTTTATTTTGACAAGGCAAAGCTATCAACTCTTGAGTTTGTATCGTCAGCAGTTATCAGTGGATTTTATGGGTCTGCACTTTCTGTGCTGCCATCATGTGTAGTTGCAGAGCAACTAACAGTCACCAGGGAGCTGTGGGAAGTAGCCTGAGGAAAGTATGATAATTGATGTTTATTTATTGTCATTGAAATATGCAGCACAGCCCAATGAAACACTGCTCCCCAGAGGCTGTGGCTGGCTGCACCTGGTTCCAAAACCTCAAACATATTACAGATCAACACAGCAAGCATTTCCACTATTTTCCACTTGTGTATATGTTTTTGTTGTGCTTTTCTTTGTGTGTGTGTGTGTGTGTGTGTGTGTGTGTGTGTGTGTGTGTGTGTGTGTGTGTGTGTGTGTGTGTGTGTGTGTGTGTGTGTGTGTGTGTGCGCGCCTGGAACATGTGCAGTTTTAGAAGGAACAGGAAAGCAAGAAGTTACACACCTGTACATCCACATATTACACATTTTATGCATCTGCACCGGCAACAGCCATTGGCCAGAGGCGTTGTGTTTCCAGGTTGTCCGTCCGTCCCATTCTTGTGAACACAATATCTAAAAAACGCCTGGAGGGAATTTCTCAAATTCTGGTACAAACGTTCACTTGGACTCATGAGTGAACCGATTAGAATTTGTTGGTCAAAGGTCAAAAGTCACTGTGACCTCAGAAACACATTACTGCCACTTACTGTAGCTAAATACAGATCAGCTGGAGAGCAGTGGGTTAAATCTGCATGGGCCAAATCATACATGGCCAACCCATCAAATCTTATGCTATGATTATACCAGGGTGAAGCAGAGGACGGGCCGATGTAGTGTTGAGCCCCCTGACTGACTCTTGGCTGCCTCAGCCAGTTGCGGTGCGGTGGTCGGAAGAGACATAAGAAGGCATGAGGGACCAGTTCATACAAAAAATAAATAAATAAGAAATATAATTGCAGTTTATTCTGTCGTAGATGCACTGTCCAGAAATCTGACCTCAAGAAGAAATCCCTCATTCGGCTACTTACTTTATTCATTAAGCTTGTCTTGATAAAATGTCCATATCTTGGTGCAATTAAATGCAAATCTGCATATCTTTTGTCTGGTCCTGCACATTGTATTCTATAATTTACTTGAGCAGGGGGTAGTCACCCACGTGTTGAGCAGTGCTGTACAGAGAAGTGTGTGTCAAGGCGCATGGAGATGAAGGGTATGAACGTACACCTTCACTTCAATGTAAGTGGCTGGTGATGTGGGAAAGTGCACGGGGGTTCTCACTCGACACAGATGCACCACACATGCAGACATGAGGATTAACCATGATAGTGAAGTGTTCGTGCAGCTGACAGCAGCAACTGTCCCGTTACGCGTTTCTCGGCTTTAACTCACGTTAGCGCTCACATTTCTGTCGCTCTGACTCTTCCCACTAAAATGTGTAAAAGGAATCCCTCCTCCGAGATGCTCGTTCCTGGTTAATGGGAGCGAGCCGTGTGATGAGGAGGGTTGTGGACGGATCAGAGAGGCCAGACTCAAGCTGTGAGTTTTGCCACTGAACGGAAAAGCCTGGCTGCATAGAAAAACAGGAACACAGAGAAAAAACAAGATTATTTTCCCGCACCCGCTCGTACCACCTCCCTCCGCTGGCGTTTTTGTTTTGCTTTCCTTTGCTTTTTCCCCCTCTTTGTTTTCTTACTTCTTCATGGTTTTTCTTCAGGTTTTCATGCATGTGGTCGAGCTGAAAAAACATCGCTCGCCAGGTCTCACGCAGAGTTTTAACATTCATCACACAAGTTAAATATAGGAGGGCAGATGTTTTGGCGTAGCTTGACTTGAGCCTGACATCAATAGGTTGTATGAAATATATTCTATACCGTGCCCTATACTCCCTCATATATCATGTCATATTATATCTGTACCCAGTTATGATTCCCAGTCCTGCTTTGAGATCAGAGTAAACAAAACTGAACCGCGAATAGAGGAAAAGTCAGATACTTTGAGTTTCACTTATTCAAATAATGTGCCCTCTCTGTTAATGTAAGGTGGTAAGGGTTGTGTGTGTGTGTGTGTGTGTGTGTGTGTGTGTGTGTGTGTGTGTGTGGTGAGAAAGCTGTGTATATTAGCTGCTCCATCACTCAGTCAAATGCCAGATTGTTTCTGTTGGCCCTCAAAGAGACACAGGGCAGGATGGAAATGCTTCATTCCGCTGTGCCCTCACACTTATTTCTCTGGTTAACCTCCTCATTCTCATGTTCTGGACCTGTGTGTGTGTGTGTGAGATATAGAGAGAGAGAGAGAACTTTTTTTTCTTTTCCAATTAAACTGAACTGTTTTCGTAGCTTATATATATTAAAGAGGTTTTATTTTGTTATAAAGTCTAAATTTAGCCCAAAGTGATTTGTAGATATCAGCAGCGGTGATCTAATGAAACAAGGCACCCTGATCAGATTAGGAGGAACCAACTGAAGCACGTCTGAGGCTGAGCGAAGCCATGACCCAGGTCGTTAACAGGAGCGATATTTAATAATACACAAACAACCCAAACTGTGGTGATATGACCCATGAAAATCAGTCTGATACATTACAGGGGTCAACATTGCCTCTGATTAAGATCTTTTGTATTTATGGGCAAGTTTAGTAAAGACAAAACCATAAAATGTCACATTTCCACAGCTTTACAGAGTTTAACACAGTTACATTTATACTTATTTACCTCATGTTCTTTAGGAGAAATGATGACATCTCTGAAAAGACGACCCGCTGCAACCTTCTTAGCCACAACCGCTCTTATGTTCTTTACGTTATGCCCACATAACTTTTCCTTAACGACATCACACGTTATATTCACAAGTGTGTCTATGTGGTATCATTGCTTTTCTCATGGAGCAGCTTGAAATATAACAAACTATAAATGATTTCACAGTTGTTTTAGTTTGAGTATTTAAACAGGGAGTGTTTCGCAGCATTAAAAATCTTAAATTGAGGTCCCACACCACCAAGAAGACAACGGGCATTTGAGCCGTAGTCTGACCCACACGTGTGCCCACACACTCACACTGGGTTTGTCTCTTGGTAACGGCAGAACAAAGTAGATCCAGCCAGGCCGGCAGCAGGACGGCAGAGAGGGGCCGGGCAGAGCAGATGTTTGCGGGACCACCTCAGCCGGTGTTTTTTCAGTTTGCACTTGGGAAAAAGACAGATAGCGAATCCACCCAGCTGTCCCACTCTGATACACACGGCTTCATCGTGGGCTGGGTCCTGCCTCTCTGATCTTTAGACCTTTTTCCTGCTGTCCTTGGCACAACATGGATTTTTGTTCCATAAGCAAATCCACTAATAATGTACATTGGAAAACAAGCATACTTTATATTAACAGCTAAGTGGAAATTGTACATTCCAGTCTGGGCACAGATGACATCAACATCTGGCCGGAGGGTGGGGCTCTGTCGTAACCCAGTGCCAGGCTCGGCTGGTGCGTGTCTGCTCAGTCAGGGAGGAAATGCGTGAGAGTTTGTTGACCGTTCTCCTAATATGGCAGAGGAAAGAAAAGCGGAAATACCGTAGCTCATGGTGCGGAACCAGCCTTGCTGACTCACTGTCTGTTTTTGTGTTTTGTTTTTTTATGAGGAATACGGGACGTGGTGTCTGCATGTCAGGACCAAATATAGGACACATTGTTGTAAAAAGGCCTCTGTCTGAGTTTCAATGCCTCACTAGCAGAGACGTTTTGAGACAGGGACTAACAAGTGTCTCGTTGGACATGGAAGACGTGGTGTATTGCACATATGACACACATTAATACACAACACATGCTGAAAGAATAGATTTTTTAAGGGTGGAGGTTTAATAGAAAAGAAAAAGAGAATATCGAGAGTGAAAACAAAAAGGAGATGATAGTTTATTGGATATTCGGTGGTCTCTGTCAGAAACATCTCAGGAGAGGAGACAAACAGACCACCCTCTTCTCCCATCGGTGATAAAACTGTGGGAGCTCCCTCCACAGCAAATGTAAATCAGATGGACGCCACACTTCAACACCAGTGTGCATGTAGACACACCCTGAAGTACACTGGGTTCACACATAATAGTGGTTTTGCATGTTATAGCACCTCTGCTCCAAATTACAGATAATTATCATCATCCATTTTCCGGAGCACATATTTCCTACTTTCCATCTGGCCATTTGTTTCCTTTCATTTCATTATACGATAAAAAGTTCATTTCCAGAGATTGAACCTTGTTTAAGAGAGACATAACATTACTGGCAACATTTAGTAGTAGTATTATTTTTCACTATTTTAAAATCAAAGTTATTGTTATTGTAACTCACTTTTTGGAGCCTTTGAAAGACCAAAACACATTTCAAAGCTCAGGACTAATGTTTTCTCCAATTTTAGATTCTTTCCACACTTGCATAAACTTGAGGTTGACATGAAACTGCAAACTTTCAAAACAAAAGCTAAAAATTAAATTACAATATTTAGTTCAACCTCTTTTTGACCCTATTTGAGTCCATGTACTAACCCAAATCTGCAGTTTGATCCTAAGAGCTGTTCAGTCATGTGTTTTGCAGAAATGAAACATTATTGATTTATTGTTTTTGTGCACAGTGATTTTATAATCGTCCTTTTGTCTTCACAGAGCCTCCAGTGTCCCTAAAAATGGAGCGCCTAAGGTACAGTCAAACATTCACTTCAAACTTTTATATTTATTCAAATGTATCTGAATTCTGTTATTATATTCCATATTACTTTGCCCCTCTGAGATTATGTCAGGGCACAAATTGGTTGAAACACATTGCATAGCACCTCTTGTATGGCACAGGCATGACTTTCATTCATACAGCCGTGTGTGGACACTGTTGATTTCCATGCTGTGCAGTGCACCTTGGGAATGCGTGTTTTTACATGCATGAGTTCATTGTGGATTTGCCGTGTGTGCATGTTGTGTGTCTTCACCTTCTATCCAGGATGAACCTCAGGAAATCATTAAGCCTGTCCCGATCACTCACCCTGCCCCGAGCTCCACGTACACCAAGCCAACGATTCAGCCCAACCCCGCCTACAACAAGACGGCTCGGCCATTCGGGGGGGGCACCTCTTCCCCGGCCGCCTCCAAAGTAGCCTCCATTCCATCCGAATCGTCCGCTTTCACGCCTGCCGCCCCTTCCCAGCCACCGCAGCCTCCGTTTCCACTCAAGTCCAGCCACCTTGCTCCGAACTCAGCTCCAGGGGTTCGCGTCACCCTCACCTCCCCAACTGCCTCTTCCTCCTCCTCGTCTAACTCCTCATCCCCTGCCAGAGTGACAGCCCCCTCCTCCAATCCCACTGTCCCGCAGCCCTCCGTCTATAACACGCCTATCAGCCTCTACTCTAACGCCAATGCCTGCGAGGTGGCTATGGGCCAGAGACGAGGTCTTTTGGAGAGCCAGGGTCTGTCAGAGCACTTCAACGGGTAGGTACCATCCATCAGATGCAGTTATATGTTTTTCCTATATTTTCTCCCCCTCTTTATGTGGAGGGTAAACTGAAGCCTTAAACAAACAAAACGTTTAGACCACTTCACCTAAATTCTAACATTCAATAACCCACAATGGCAAAGGAAAGAACATTTTCCAGATGTATTAAACGTCAAAAACTGAAATCTCGTATTTACAAACACATGCAGACCCGCATGAATTCAGCACTTTGTTGAAGCCCCTTTTACAGCAGTTTTATCCTCAAATCTTCTTGGTTAAGCGTCAGTAAGCTTTGTGCAGATGGGTTTGGCGATTTCATCCCATTCCTCCTGGCAAATCCTCCTGGATGGGAAACGTCTCCGAGCTGCCATCAGGTCCGTCCACAGATGTTTTATGGGTTTTAAGTCGGAGCGTTGGCCGGGAGACTCAAGGACATTCAGAGACTTGTCCTGATGCGGCTCCAGCTTTTACGTGGCTGTATGCTTCGGGTCATCGTTGTGCTGACAGGTCAACATTTCTCCCAGTTTCAGATTACGTGAACTCTGGAGCACAATGTCTTTAAGGGCCTCAGGATTCATCTTTCCCGTAATTCCTGTCTGTGTGTCACTGCCGCTAAGAAACAAACACTGCAGCCACCAGGCCTCAGGGAAGGTTCACAAACATTTTTTCTGTCTAAATAATTTGCAAAACGGTTTCACTTTGTCACTGTGGGTTATTGAGTTTAGATTTACGGACAAAAATGGCAGTTTTATCCTTTTTATATTCAATCTCCAACACAAGCACGTTCAAAAAGTGAAGGGGTCTGAATACTTTCTGAGGCCTCTGCAGCATATGTACAGGATTCTCTCTATTTATGTTGGTGACGGTGCAAAAATGGATGGAGTGATTTAGAACCACACTGTGTGAGCAGGTCCAGAAGGAATCACGATCCACAGAGGCCACGGATTAGTTGACAGTCTTGCTATCTGATGGAATGTACGTATATTACAGAAAATGAAATACTCTTATATTACTTCATGCCCTGTTTTACCTCAAAATATGTGTCTCATTTCGAGAGCTCCGACCGAAACCGTCCGTCACCTTAAGTCTTCGCACAGCTGCACGCGGGAGAAAATCCAAAGCACGCCGCACATCTTGTTTAAATTTTCCACCGACCGGGCAACTGGAAAAGGACCAGAGTCTAGACAACATGCGAACCAGTGCTACTGCCTATCATTAACTGACAGTGGGGCTGGTTCGCAGCTCGCCGTCTGCCCAACAGGCCGCGCTGCTGTGACACTTGTTTCTAATTAGAAATCCTCTCAGCTCTGAGCTGCTGAGTTTGGCAGCGCCGGGCTCCGTCAGCAGGGCTTTCTGGCTCACTGGGTGGGTCACACAAGGCTGAATATAGGTTTCACTTCTTTTTTTATTCAGTCTCACCTGAAAAAAATAGGTCAGATACGTGTTTTCGTTGGCTTTAAGTGAGCGGAACGTGTTTCTTCACACTTCAATTCATCTGTGAAACCGACCTGCAGAGTGAACAGTTGTTCATTCATGAATTATTATATTTTATTCTCTGTTTGGCCAGAAAATGTATCTAACCTTAACCCGAAAAGTGAGGAACAGAGCAAAAACAATTTACTGTAATAAAGAATATCAGCTCTTTAATTCGTGGGTGGCTGTGGCTCAGGAGGTAGGAGCGGGTCGTCCACTAACCTGAAGGTTGGCGGTTCGATCCCTGTCTCCCCATTTCTGCATGTGCCGACAGTGTGTGATTGATGTGTGATAGAGATGCACCGTTTGAATGTGTGCGTCAATGACAAAACTGAAATTTTTAGTGCTCATCAAGACTAGAAAAGTGTTATATGAAAACAGACTATTTAATTTGGATTGTTTCATGTCATCTTTCTGTCACATGAAACCTCACACTGTCATTTTTAAGGTGGAGTGCGCTTGTCCCTGCATGTGTGTGTGTGTGTGTGTGTGTTTGTGTCCTGACCTGCATGCTTTCTTTGTTCACTTTCTTGTGTTTCTTATTTTCCTCTACCCGCTCATTCTCTCAGAAGGGCCTTTCATGTGTTGGCACTGTGCTCTCCTCCTCTTTTTTTCCTCTCCATCTGGTCTTGTCACGCTCTCTCTCCACTTCATCTCTTTTCCCGTTGACCTCTCCTCTGCCAACAGGAGGAAGACGACACAGACATCAAGTTAGTGCTGCGACTGATAATATACTGGCTCCGTAACCGTGTGGAATGTGATTGCAGCCTTCAGCGTCGCTCTTGCTTTATGATTACCGAGAAGGCGTGCTCGCTCCCCTTTGACCTGTAACCTCCTCGCAAACCTCACATGCACGCTCCTCATCCGCTCACAGCACGTGCTTATTTCATGGTCCAAACACGGGGGGGGTCAACTCATGCCGTCCATTCATTTTTCTCGTTAGCTAATGTATTTAGACCCGGAGCAGTCGGGCCTGTCAGCGCCCCCTCAGCTGAAGTCACCCAGCTCTGTGCGCCTCTATCTGCTGCCAGCGTCAGTATGTTTACTCGAGGCATTTAAATCACTGCCAAGTACATTCAGCTTCGGCTAAGAATAAACTGGACTTGTGCTGTGTTCCATCATCTCTCACCTCACCCGTGCACACAGGTTAACACACACTGAGAAAAAAAATCGGAAATACTTCTGCTTTTGACGTGTTATTGATTCAGCAGCACTTGAACTAAACTGTGCACATAAACACTCGACATAAATATTATTGAATTCTAGAGAACCGTCAAGTGACATTTGGAAGAGGGGGGGCAGTTTTTCCTACTTTCAAAGCACACTCCCTCCACCTTGTGGTGAGAGATGGTCACTGTCAGGCTGTTGTCTCGAGCACTGGCTGGTATCACTGTGTAGGGGATGTGAATTTCACCGCATCACTATCAATAATCTAATATCTCTTCACCTTCTTCCTATCGTTGATAAATATCCACTCGTTTTACTACCTCGCTGACTTTCTCTCTGTGGTTTCCTCTCTAATAGCGAGCCTCAGAGAAGTCTTAAGTAAGTATAGGTCAGAACTGTTTCCTGCATCAACAGTGCGTAGCAGATTATACTTCCACTAATGTGACTTTACGTTTCTTTCTGCCTTTGCACGTTTCTGCTCTCTGCCTTCTCACCTGTAGAACTCCGCCTCCACCTGCACCGAGGAGGTAATTGTGAGCAAAACAGATGTCAGGTCGCGGAGTCAAACGTGTATCTACAAGCTGCACTACTTAGCATATAGTATATGTGTAGTATGTGTGCTGCGTGGTTTGGTTGCTGTGAGTTTAAGGTGTTTGTGTGTATAAACAGGAACTTTGTTATCCTGTGGTATGGATGTTCTGGTATTAATAGTTAATATTAAATATTGTAACTAGAAATGCACTCAGTCCATTAATGAAATCACATTTAAATTCACTAGATCCATGTTTTTTATTTGGATCTGTACCAAATTAGAAACACTCATGAATGTCAGTCCCCTAAATATGACAGAGTTCAACAAAATTAGGATCCATGAATTATTCTCAGAGAAATTTAAAGAAAATGTTTAAAAATTGAAGGAATCTCGTAATGCTAAAGAAAGTAAAAAAGAAAAAACCTGGATCATGATACATAAAATTTAAACTAAATTGAATTGGTCGTGTCCCAACCCTCCACAAAACTTCACGGAAATCAGTCGCAGGCATAAACATAACCTCCTTGGTAGAGTTGATCATTGTTTTAACTGTTGATTTAGCAACCATCTCCTTTGTATACTTTGAAACACAAGTGCTTTCTGTGTCTGTAACATAATCATGTCTTGGTTGATCTGATCGTGCAGGAAACCTGTCGTAGAGGCCGAGATTCCCGTGTCCCCGCCGAGCGACTCCAGCAAGAAGCGTCTGATTGAGGACACGGAGGACTGGCACCCACGAACGGGCACCTCCCAGTCCCGCTCCTTCCGTATCCTGGCCCAGCTCACCGGCACTGAAAACGGTGGGTACCAACTCCAGGCCCTACATATACTGTATATAAATAATACAAATATATATGTTCAAGTGTTGATTATCATTAGGCTCATGTTGGTGCAGCTCTCAGTTCATTATAGCTCTTTTAAATCACTTTTGTCTGGAGCACTTAACATATTTATTTAATGTCTTAGCGTAATCTGTAATTTTCTTTTTTCATAACTGACTTTTACTACTTCCCTGTTTTACAATCCTAGTGTTTTATAATGAAAACGCTGTGTAGATCGTAGTGATTTTTATACTTCCTTTAAATAATACAATAAATCTTTCATCACCATTTGATTTTATGAATTTTTTTTACGGTTTAGACTGTAAGTGACCTTGACGGTTACACGAGACGACTGTGGCTTCGGGCCGCCGTCCATTGTGTGTGTGTGTGTGTGGGTGTGGGTCCGTGCCGCTGATGCAAAGTGACATTTACAGAAACTCGCTTATTAGAATGAAGTAAGACGAGAGATTTGAACGTCTCCTCTTCTTGATCACGTTGCCAGACCCTTGTTGAATATGCATTGTGCTTTTGATGCACAGTATATTCAGTGGGTCTGGTGTTTCTGCAGCTGTGAATAGTTGGAGATACGACCACACAACGTCCCGTCAGAGTATAGTTTGCAGGGATTTCACTACATACATTGAGTTATTTTGATGACAAGGTGAATGTAGAATAAGACTCCGTTCAGGCCTGGTATTAACGGAGCCTGAGTGATCTGATCACAAGTGGTTAGTGCTAAGTTTAGCTGGATCGGTGGTTCGATCCAAGATCCCTTTCTTTGGGCAAGATACTGAACCCTGAATTGAGTGCTAATCCGGCAGTGTGTGATGTATGAAAGAGAAAGTGCACATACTGTATCAATGTGTGTGTGTGTGTGTGTGTGCGTGTGTGTGTGTGAATGCTAAACTGTACTGTAAAGTTCTTTGAGTGGTCATCGAGACTTGAAAAATGCTATATAAATATTTACCATTTAAACAACCATCTGATGTGAGAACTCAGACCGGGTAGAAACAACACAATTTGGACTTTGCAAACAGAAAAGTGGTACATGATTATTTACATATTGAGCAGGGAAGTGAGGTCATAATTGGTCACAGGAAGACACACTCAACATGGATTTTAACATCAGGTGTGACCAGATGACGTTAGTGCTGAGCACTTGTGATTGGATCTCTCAGGACGGACGTTAGAACCAGGTCTGAACGGGGCCTAAATTGGAGCCGAGAAAAATCTGCAAACCAGATTCTCTGCTTCGTATTCCTATTCACCATTTTTTTAAACACATTTTGCATTTATATTAATTGTTTTTTCTTTTTGCTTTATTGTTGCAGAGGAAGTTCCGGAGAACAATGGAAAGAAGTGAGTGGTTTGTGGTTCATAAATTCTGTGTGTTTCTGAATGTTCGTTCCCTCTCTGTCTGTCTGTGAGTACTTTTCTCTGTGTAATGCATCTGCTTCAGCTAAGGCTGTTGTTGCAATTAAAATAATTTTCGGGTTATAGGGGTTTCAAATTTGGATTTGGCCTTCAAAGTCCCCGTGTAAGCACGTCTATTAGTCTGCAATTCAGATTTAACCCCGATTTCCTCATCTTGCGATCCCACACATCACACTTCATTTGAGGCTAAATTTGAAGCGACCACACCGAGTAAGAGGGTCTGACCATGGACTCATCAGACGCTGTAATGACTTCTGCTCCTCTCAGTCCTTAAGTCGATTTTCTCTGCAGTAAACATAGCTTGTCCTCCATACCAGATCTCCAACCAATCAGTGTGTCACTCTCTGGAAACTGTGGGTAATTAAGTGGGGTTGTGGGTAAAAGCTGCGCTGCCAGAAGGAGATTCCTGTTTTCTTTCTGTTAGTGGGATTTTATTCAGGGAGCTTTCCTTACAGAGAGAGAGTAGATATATATCTCCCTCGGTTCGTAATTCAACAAACATCTGCAAAAGCAAAGTCTCTTTTCTGTATTTGTTTCCAACTGTGTGTTTTCTGCAACTTGCTATTTTCCTTCTTTTACTTCAGTGCTTCCTTGTCTTTTTACTTTTGATCTTCTTTCTACCTTCTTCTCTTCTCTTCCTATCTTGTCTTATGGGAAATCAGAGTAAACAAGTTGGACCCAGAAGTTGTAGGACGCCAGTACAACAAGCTGAGAGATCGGCATCATGACATTTCAGCACGAGCGCTAAATATGTAGTAGAAGAAAGTGTGCTTTGTTTTGTTTAGTGTTTTATTTATTTCACTTTGACCATTATTAAACGTGCATTTTGCATATTGCACCATTATTTGGCACATTAGTCATTAAAGTTTGAGCAAGAGCAGAAACAATGTTTTCTGAGGTTATCTTATAGTTATATGTAATGATATTTCATGATATACGTTAAAAGCATTCATGTGTATTAACACGTGTGCTTTAAATTGCAACATTACATCATATTGTAATGTGCACATTGTTTTTCTTCCATAATGTTTATTTCTGAGCCTCCACTTTCCTCTTTCTTCCATCTGTCATCTTATGCTTTATTTCTCAGTGCATGTCTATATCTGTTTTCTATACTAAGCGAAGTAGCTTAATTTATTAACCTTTGATGATTTTTCTTCAATAAACCTTATTTCCTTACTGCTGATGTTTACCTCTCTCATTCATTCTTTTCTTCTTTCCCGGCGTTTACAAGTCAACCTGCTCATTTCCAGTAGGCGGAGGCCAATGATGAGAATGAATCAGTTCTGTAAGAATAGAAGAAGATTAAAAAATATCAGTTTTTATAATAAATAATAGGTAAATATTAAGTGTAGTGTAGGGTAGAGCAACAAGACAAAAACTTACATTATTCTAAATGCAAATTGTAGGCAACAGTTCTCAAGGCACTGGATTCTTTACCTATATGAACCAGTGTATAATTATTTCATAAATAGTCATTTAAAAATCAGTCATATCTGTAAACGGTTCAAACAGTATCATTGTAAAAATACAGTCAGAGTAATTAGAATATTCTTGGGTTGCAAAAAAAGACTTGTGCTCCAGGATATGACGACGGATGTTTGTCACTGTGATGTTTTACAGACATAAAGTTTTATTTGAGGAAACAACCGGAAAATTAATTCCCAATTGACGATCAAATAATGAAACGACAATACACCAGCTTTCCGCCTCCCCGCTGTCCGGACACTTTGCTGCCCACAGGAGGTCGTTCAGCTTGAAGTGAAAGCACTTAAGTTTTATAAGGAGTGGTGAACAGAAACACTAGCTCTTCTCATTCTCTCCTTAAAAATATACTGTGCCTCTTAAAGTTTTATACTGCCATGGGAAAAGACGGCAGCGCTGCCTCAAAGTGTCCCAGCCTCTGCTGTTTCAGGAGAATAAAAGAAAAATAAACCGCTTCCTGAGATGATACTAGTTATCTCCTGCTGCTAAACGATCGAATGAAGGGTGTACAGAAGATACACAGGAGGCAGCGCCTGTAATTGTTCCCTTGTGCGGGTAGTTGGACAGTGGGCAGCGATGCAAAGCCCGACTACAAAGTGCCTCCATAGTTGTCTTGATTGTTTGCATGTGTCACTGAGAGTTCAGACCACTGATTTGTAAATGAGGAGGTCACACTGAGGAGCAGTGTCTGGAGGCTCAGTTTGATGCAATTCTTCCCAAAAATGGAGGATGGGAGGAGGAAGCTTTGACCATGACGCTTCCTCCAAAACCAGAGTGAAAGGCATCTGTATCAGTGTGTTGCTGTGATTTATACAAAAGTGTGTATGTCTGTTTCTCAGCGAGGCCTTCGACAATGCCACTCCCGCTGTGCACACGTCGCCGGCGGCAAAAACATTTTCCAAATCTGCAGCAGCTCCCAGGAACGGCAACATTGGCCCTGCGTCCACATTCAAGAGCCCTGCATCCATGAACAAGCCCTTGCACCAGACTGGAGCTTCACCAGGTACAGTCACATATATACACTTTACTTTACTGACACTTCACTGTTGGTATGTAAAATGATGGTGTAGTTGCTGCTGCGAGCCTGTAGGAGGCAGCCTCTGTCTTCTAAACGCCCCTGCTGCTCAGCTCTAACATTAATTACAGGTTTGAAACTCAGCCATTCGAGATTATGAGCTCTATAAAAACCCAAGGTATTCCGTTAATGAGCTCAAATTATTAGCTTTTCAGATTGCCTTCGCTAAATAGATTGTGAAATTGAGTATTATTCATTCATTTGGTGTGTGAGGGCTTCTGCTGCAATCCCTGCCACGAGACCCCGAGGTGGTCGGGATAAATATTTGCTGAAAGACATCAGGCATGGGGGGGGGGGTCATTATTAGCAGCTCCTGGAGAAACAGCTATTCACTTATACATGAACAGATACACTTTGTTCCCCTAACAGGTTTCCCCAGAGGCCCTTTTTAAAGAGCGACTGTTTTTTAAAGTGGAACAGGCCGAGAGCAGGGGAAGCCACAGTCGGTTCTCTGTGGGCCTTGTTGTTCATTAGATTAACACACACTTGAGGTTCAGGTAAACAAGCGCGTGTCTCACCGTGGCCATGTGGAGCACAGCTGTACCTGCTATGTGCTGCGTGACCTCTACTTAAAGATACAGGAAGGGATGTGGATATTTTTAAAGATGATACAATCACAGTACATTTGTCTTTATACTATATATATGTGTAGTGATCACAGTGACTTCTTTACATTACTGTCCATCACTGTTTCTGAATGTATAGAGTGACAGAACGGACACATTGAGATTCGCTGTCCTGTTGTTTTCCAAGTCTGACATTTTATATATTTTCAAATTCTCTGCATCAATATTATGTGATTAGAAGGTTGATTCAAAATCCTGATACATACATGTTCATTTATATGTGGCAATTTTAAAGGATGATCATTGATGAGGTCAGTTTGTGGCTTTAAAGGTTATTTATATCTAGAGCAGCTCTTTTTTTTTTAATATTAAAACAAAATAGAAATGTTCTTTTAGCCAATAATCATCAACCACTAAAATATATCAGAGAATCTCCTTTTTTCTTTCTCTCCATCTGGAGGCCACATCTCTCCACAGCCCAGCCTCTTTTTCTTCTGAGTAACCCGTCCCCACCCCCTCTCGCTCCCCTGCCAATGCCCCTCTCTGTTTATTCCGTCCGTTTGCTCGCTGCTACAAGGACATTTTGGGAGCACTTGTCCTTTGACCTCCCAAGGGTTTAATAATGGGGCTTTCTTTCAATAGTGTCTCTGTCCCCCTGCTCCCCCATAGTCCCTCTGTGGGGGACCAGCACTGACCTCCGTCCTGGAGGTTTCTTTACACTGCAAGAGAGAGAGAGAGAGAGAGAGAGAGAGAAGGACATACTGTGCCTCCTCTCCACATGTTATGAGATGAGAGGAGGGGGATTCTTTTTTGTTTTTGTGGGTGTCTCTGTCAATGGGAATGTGTTGTCCCCCCAGTGGGAGAAATCAGCCCCTGTTTCTGTGCAGGGGTGGGGTGGCTCTGTCCATGTGTCATGCTTCAGGAATGAAGGTTAGAGATCATCAAATTATTCCCATTCGCACACACACACACACACACACACACACACACACCTCAAACATGGACATACAGTATGTTCCCTACAGAAGTCAGTGGAGAAGGTGGTGAAGCAGTGGAAGAAAACTATACCACTGTTTATCTAACAAGTAGTGTGTGAAGAAGTATCACCTCTGTAAACTGGTTTGTGTTGGTCCATTACACGGGGGTACGTTTTTGCCCTTCTCCATTGGTTTGTTTGTTTCCAGCAGAATTCAAGGATTAAAGAACCCTTCAAAGTTTGGCTTTGTTCTGGACAAAGGGACGGATCTACGTTTTTTTCTCTTTTCTTTAACATTGCAAGAAATGGCTTTTCCATTTGGAATATTTCATTGGTCTTGATGAAACAACTCAGGCACATTTGGGCATTGGCGGAAATATACGCTCTACTGACAATATCCTTTATGTACACTCACTTATCTTGGGAGAGTTCAAACATATACACATTATATATAAACAGCTCATTAAATGTACACTCCTTGGGTCTACAGCAAGAGTCTGTAGGGTTGACGCCTTAACTACACCGTCCTGAATAACTTAGCATCACAGCTAATCAGGTAGCGACACCTACAATCTAACTAAAATGTCAAACAGTTAAGCTAACAAAACTATTATTTAAGCAGTTTATTTGTGGTTTGTTTGATCTTTTACTCGTGTTCAGTTTCAGGAAATATAATTTGGTTAAATGCTTCATTGCTGGGCCAGGTATTTTTTCCATTTGAATATTGACCCTTTATCTTTCCCTGCTGGTTCAGGTTTTCCAAAGGGTGGAGCCGCTCCTTCGTTTGGCAAAGTGACCACTCAGGCTCCCAAGGGTCCCGACCGCCCCACCCCCCAGCCACATCCAGAGGACCTCAACCCTCTGGTGCAGCGGGCCGAGCACATCCCGGCCGGTACACGCACCCCGATGTGCAACAAGTGCAACAAAGTCATCAGGTAACGAGGATGAAACGGTGAAAACTCTGGAATTCATCATCTATACCACTCGTTCTTTGAATAATTTTCCCTGGAATCCCCTTCATCGTTCTCACCAGGGGCCCGTTCCTCGTGGCCATGGGCATGTCGTGGCACCCCGAGGAATTCAACTGTGCTCACTGCCACTCCTCCCTGGTAGACCGAGGCTTTGTGGAGGAGAAGGACCATGTGTACTGCGCACACTGCTATGAGCAATTCTTCGCCCCCACCTGCTCCCGCTGCAGCCAGAAGATTTTGGGGGTTAGACATATATATATATAAAAAAAACGGTTGATCATATTTGGAATATGGCGCATTAACCTCAACAAATTGTTCCTCATTGGTTTTTTTATGTTCTCTCTGCAGGAGGTCATGAATGCCCTGAAACAGACCTGGCACGTGTCCTGTTTCGTCTGCACTGCCTGCCAGCAGCCGATCAGGGGCAACACGTTTCACATGGAGGATGGACAGCCGTACTGCGAAAGAGGTACAGCAGTAAAGTCCGTGCAAGATCTAGTGAAAAACAAACCGTGTGCAGCCTGACTAACATGTTGTCAATGCAATATTTACTCCCTCTCTATAGACTTCTATAACCTGTTTGGGACCAACTGCCACGGCTGCGATTTTCCCATCGAGGCCGGCGACAAGTTCCTGGAAGCTGTAGGACACACCTGGCACGACACCTGCTTTGTGTGCACGGTAGGCCGAGCACCTGACTTCAGAAGGGAGAAAGGAAGAAGTACATTTGGAAGAATATTTTCTGTTGCACTGCTCTTCATATCTTTTTGCTCTTTCCACAGGTGTGCTCCGCTAATCTGGAAGGTCAGGCGTTCTTCTCCAAGAAGGACAAGCCCCTGTGCAAGAAACACGCCCACACGGTCAACCTCTGACCTGCCTCTGTGCACATGAGCAGGACAGGACACTGGCCTCAGTTTACAGCAATTTATAGTCCAGCCAGATGTTAAATATTTTCAGAACTAAAACTGATTCATCTGTTTTTATCCTGTTAGAATATCATTGGGTCAGAGGTCCCACTGTAAGCTTTTTGATTTTTTGCTCTGGTATTGTTCTCATTTTCTTTTTCAGTCAAGTTTATCGGATGATATTGCAGGTGTATATTTGAAAACACTGTTTGCCCCGAACACCAGCTCTTTATCAAGTAGATTCTTATCACATGTGTTTTGAGCTGGACTTTTTTTATTTGTATGGGTGGTTTGTTTTAAGCTCTTGATGTCATTTTCTTTTTGTTTAATAACACAGAATAGAATACATGTATTTTACTGCAATGATCTACTGAGCCCCTCAGGGGTCACATATTTGAAAAGCATTTCACGTGTCTTTCCACGTGCGAGATTTAGAAATTAGGATTATTTAAGGGAAAAAAGATATTTATTATCAATGTGTTGTGGCAACAAAAAGACAAAAGAAGCCATTAGAATAAAAAATGGTAAATTATATTGGGCTACAATTCTTTTTTTACTGTTTTAAATGAATATGTATATTAATAATTCCCAGTAAATGAAAACACAAATTAGTATTTTGTAATTAAAAGACCAATCAAGTTGTTAATGTAAATTTTCTAATCCAGGATCAACAAGGTTAGCGAGTGTGCTTGTAGTGAAGAGCCACATGAAAATGTACTTGCTCACATTACAATGCAATTAATTTAAATTCAGTATTGATCTGAGCTAATGTCTTATTGAATGTTGTTGTTTTTTACTTTGAGGACATGAACCCTCCACTTTGGACGCGTGTTCACCACACAGGAACTTGTCGTGTTGTATTCACTCTCACTGATTATGTTTTTCGTGTTAGAATTCAGTCAATTAACACAAAACTATTTTTAATATATAGCTGCTGTCAGCTTTCATTTTGTCTTGCACAATTTCTATCTGTAGTAAAAAAAAAATGGGTATGGATATTTTCTCTCTGGACACTGCATAAATAAGCACTTCTCTTCTTAATTTTGCTTTAAATAAAAGTGGTCAACAGTGGACATCACCATCAAAGCTCTTGACTATTATTTCATCCCGTTCTGAAACAGAGGAACTCTTCCTGCTCGTGTGCATGTTTGTCAATGCATAGAAAGATGTGACGCAGCTCGGCTTCTATGTTCATTATAAATCTGCAGCTGTGAGAGTAACTTTCCAGAGGTGTTTTACAGGCAGGTAGACAAGCACCAGCAGGAGATGCCTCATACACTTCACCTGCAGGAAGAGGGAAACGTCTCCATAGGGACACGAGAGAAAACACACAAAAACACAGACAAACACACACATACTCACATAATTTAGAAATAACAGGAAACACACTCTGGAGTTTATTATGTGGGTGTTATTGTAGGGGTATTGATGATTCATACATGCTTCCAAATGTAAAATTATAAATGCAAAACAATATCTATCCATTTTCAACTTTTCCATTTAAAATTTCTGTGTTTTCATCGTGGCTTTATTTTCATTTGCTTTTTGATTTTTGATTTGCTTTTTCAATTTCATTTTTCTTTTTAACTTTAATCATGGCCTCATTATAGTATAAATATGAATATAAATTTGATCAAAACAACAATCTTTTAGATTTGAGCTCTTCTAATTGGCTATCTGGACTTAAATATTATTATTATTACATTATGACCACACACATCCTCCACGTTGATGTGCACTTCTCCAAGACGTCGCAGGTGGGAGCTGTGCGCAGGTCGACACGAGTTTAACCAGGCGGGCAGGGGGGGGGACAGAAACACAATCCCCGTGGTTCAGTTGGTAAAGTCACAGGACAGAGACAGACACATGGAAATGAGAGAGCTCAGGTGATGTGCTGCAGCGGAGACGAACCGGGATCATGAGGGTTTAGAGCGAGGAGGAGACGGTGAGTTGACTTTAACTTCACCGGGACAGAGACGAGGGTCCGTGCGCGTTGTGATTTGATGTCGGTGCGGCTGATCGTCGAGATTCAGACTCTGAGGAGCTGGTTGTTGGCAGCAGTTTGCAGAGTTACTGGAGGATGATGAGGATGATGATGAAGGTGATGATGATGGTGATGGTAATGATGATGATGATGAGTATCTGGTGCCATGCTCGCCTCTGTGCATCCTAATGTCTGATCTACAGCTGAGATGGATACAGTTGAGTTTATAGACGTTTTAATTGAAAGACTTTATTGAGCTGTGGACAGATGAGCTGCAGTTAAAGTACTGAAGGTCTGTGCAGGTAAATTCAACATGTGCTGCTGATTCAGGGATTGGTTATTTATTATTTATTATATTTATAGTATTTTTGAGGGTAAAACATTTTGATCAGGTTGATTAAACAGTCACATCCCAAACTCCCCCTTTTTGCTCTTTATTTTGCTCTTTCGACTAAAGGACATAATCTTCATCAGATGCATTAATCAACTTTTCATTTAGTTGTTTTTTTAATTTTCACTTCTTCTTCTTCTTCTTCTTCTTATGTTAACTTAAAAATTAAACTGTCTAGTCAATAATAAACTGGGTAAACTCCAGGGGCAGCTCCAGGGGCAGGGCCAGGGGGGGCACTGGCCCCTGCTGAAACCTGATTGGCCCCTGAAGTGCCCCTGTCCTTGTCACTTACTAATAATACTAACAGTAAAAGCTCATCCACACATACGTGAATCTGAATATGGCGGGTCAAAGTTCACCAAAGTTTTACTCCACGTGAAGCCACGATGCGATTGGCTACGCAACAAAAAGCACATTATTATTTACCTGCTCGCTCGTGCTTCGTGATTGGAAGTGAACAGGAGGCGAAGGTTCTCCTGGATACTTTCACGAATGTGTGACCTGGCCCTAAATATGACAAATTGTTATTTTATTTTACACTTTTCATTTTTGAAGTACACAATGTGGTTGAACAAGGAACAACTTCATAATCTACTCAATGATGTGTGCTCAAAGTTTGAGCGCTGACAGTAAACAAGGCTTATGTCCACCTTATGGAACCAGGAATTGTCCATCTGTGTAAAGTGTGGCCCCTTTATGGCCCCTGATTTAGCAAAATCCTATATCCGCCACTGGTAAATGAAGAAGTTGTCGTATGTGTAAAAGCTACTAAATGGAGCTTGTAGTGTTTATTATGTTCCGCAGGTCATGATTGAACTTTAAACCCCCAGATGCTTTATATGGCTGCTGTGCTCACTTGTCAGTAAGTGTAGAGTGAGTTATAAACAGCTCAGGAACTAAATGTAATGGGGTGTATCATTTTTCTACCCTTTAAACGTGTGTGCTAATGTCTGGCAGTGACACCATCGCCTGTCAGTGTACAGTGGCGTTGAGTCAATGGTAATATTTGACTGTTGAATGCCCGACACAGAACCTCTCTGTGCTCCGCAGCTGATCAGCGGGTGTGAACCTGTGAACTGGAGCTGACGTCCGTGACATCACTGACGTCCTGATGTTTGCATCAGCATCCCAGCGGCCGTGCTCGCCGTGCACCGCACACCTCACGCAGGTCTGTGGTGTTATCTTTGAACGAGCCAACACAACCCTCTATAACTCTGCGCAGGACAGAGAGGCTCATTGAGGCAGAGCTGAGTGAGCATTTTCTCGGTCATATTAAACACGCCGCCCACCGCCCAGGCCTTGCCCTGGCTGGGCTCCTGGCAGGAGGAGGAACGCCTGTCGCTCGGCTCACACGATGAGGACGACATGGCACTGTGGTGCTTTGTGGTCTACCGCAGACTCAAGCTTCAAGTGTTTCTGCTTGAAGGACTCTGGCACTGATGGCATTTATGTAAAGTCTACCAGCGGCCGTTTTGCACTGCCCAGTATGATGGCAGGACTCTGAGCTGGAGTTCTCACAGAGATCTGGTTGTAGCATATTGTTGAGCCTGACCAATTTATGGATCGGCCAATAAAATGAGCCAATACAAGCCTTTCCCAGACATAAAGGTATCGGTTTTTTCGATATGTGTTGGTATGAAAACCTATGCAGAAAAAAATTATTTAATTCTCGCTCTTTATATTTGATTATATTTACTTTATATTTTATTTGTATTGATTTTTATAAAATAACTGTATGGTTTAACTGTAAGATTAATAGTATGATATTATAATCTGAATAATTATTAGGCTATATATCTGTTTATCGGTATCTGCATCAGCCCCAAAAATCCACATTGGTCAGGCTCTTTTTAAAAGTTTAAGTCTGTGCATTTATTTATGACCTGGTGAATGGATATGGAAATATGTGGGTTTAACGGCTGCAGACAAATCACGCAAAACCCTCAACGATACTAGCCTGAGTCTGTGTTCGTCCACAGGGCGAAACTTTGCAAGCTGTGACCCCCTCACCTCAGTTTCCTCCCTCATAATTGCAGGAAGCGAGGCCGGCCAATCAGAGCGGAGATATGTGGCCGCATATTAACACCCTCAGTGGGAGAAAGTATTTCAGGATGAGACGAGTGTTGTTTGCAGGAGCGGCTGCAGGAGGCTTCTGTTTGAAGATGGAGGAGAAGTATCCCTTGAAGTTTTTCACCTCACACTCGTGCTTCAGTTTAATCATGTAACGTGACACTGTGACGACCAGACAGAGAAAATGGTGAAACTTGAGTGAATCGACAGACAAACTGTCAGAGATTCAGCCACAGACGGATATCGCTTGATGTCTTTTCCAGCTGCCAGGACCTTCTATGTTTTCATGGTTTCCTTTTAGTTATTTTTCTTCCACACACACACATATACACACACACACACACACAGTGCTCGATGTGCATCTCATGTCAAGGCTTTCCACAGGTATGGCTTTCCCATCTGCCAGTCGCAGCGGTTCTGCTGACAGATGCTGCTGGTCCTCCCACACACCAGCAGTCTGCACCGCGCCTCCCGTGTGCGCCGATGCCAAAGGGAAGACACGGAGCCAAACAGAGTTATTTACTTTGTAACAACAACAACACTATCAACACAGATGCTTCCTGGGATGCAGGCCCGTGCTTGCATTTGTTCCAGACAGACTCATCACTCTCTGGATAAGATGGAGATGATCATCTTGTGGCTCGCACCCCAGAGTTCCTCACTTTAACTAAGTGTGAGATAAAAAGTCGTTATGATCAATGGTAGTTCTGTGCCTTGCCTCCTCCGACACCCATCAGATACTGGTTCTGATCCAGTTCCATTTCTTTCAGAGAGTATATGACACCCTCACGCATCCACACGAGAAGTGCCGAAAACCAGATGACAGGAAATGGTGGGAGTCCAAACTGGTGTGCGAACATTACTTGTCTTCTTGTTGCTCTTGCTTTTTTGACGATTCATTCAGCGCCCAGAGAAATTGATAGACGCCACGCCCACCGCTTCATCAATAGTCGCCGATCAGGGAGAAATGCAGGGAAACGGAATCACTCAAAGCCGCAAACTTCTCTGTTCTTCACCTGGAAGGTCAGAAACCATGTGATAGAAAACCAACATCCTGTTTTTAGAGAAAAAGAAGGGACAGAAAACAAAGAGGGAGAAGGAGGTACAGGACGATTGAAGATCGAAGAACGGGGCTATACTTTGCATGATCATGTGAAAGTCAAATTGTGGGGGGGGGGGAAATAACCTGAGCTTGAAATTTAGTCTCAGACCTTTCAGTTATAGATGGCAGACACATGAGCTCCTAATAACTCAACCTCTTTTCCTTCCAGAGAGAGAAAAGTGCTGGAGCTGTGGCTGGGAGCGGAGACAGGATGTTTTCTGATCTCATGTGTCTTGATGGTGAGTCAAACTCTCGAGCACTCTGCGTCTGTTTGACTGAATATTTTCCCTTTTCAGCTTTGGACATATTCTTTA
This sequence comes from Hippoglossus stenolepis, assembly GCF_022539355.2. Lineage (NCBI taxonomy): Eukaryota > Metazoa > Chordata > Actinopteri > Pleuronectiformes > Pleuronectidae > Hippoglossus > Hippoglossus stenolepis. The sequence goes on from NC_061500.1 coordinate 9,335,306, forward strand.
CAAAATTAATTGACGCAAAACACATTTATCTGCACTTCATTTAATATAAAACTGAGATATTTTGATAAATGCAAACTCTGAAAATGTAATTTCCAGCCGTGTCACTTGATGCTTCAAACCGATAATACAGTGAAGGGAGTGAAATCCAAAGCTAAAAGCTGTATTGATCAGGATGGACTTGAGTGTTGATTGATCCTGCAGCAGAAGTAGTATGGCTCATCCTACGTGTGTGTTCGTGTGTGTGTGTATGTGTGTGTGATTGTTTGTGCGTTTCGAGATTGTAATGCCCTCTCGGCAGCAATTTGCCTGCAAAGTGCCAAGCTAATTGACTTTCTGCTGAGCACATGGACAGGCTATGTAAAATAAACCACACTGACGATAATAGAATCCCGTTTTCTCGACTGAAGCATCAGGCGAGACGCGGCCTCGGTCTGCCGAGCGGACCGCCGGATATGAACGAGATCAGCCCCCCCGGTAGAGCTTAGTAAATTTTAGAAACTCTCCGAAGCTTTAATTTCACCTGAGTGATTCAGCAGAGCTCGAGGATAGTCTTATTTTGTCGTTTTTATGATGTAACTCATACCACAATTTTTGACAGACTTATGTTTTTATGATTTTAGGTAATTGTTACTGTCAAAAACGTAGAAGTCGTGAAATATTGCGGCTCAAAGAATCTCAGACGTGGATTCACTTCATATTTTTTGCCTCTTGATTTCAACAGTGAGCGTTCTGCGTCGTTTCATTGAGATTCCTTCCACATTAGGCAATGAACCTGCCACTAAAGGAGCCGTCATCAACAGCAGAATATGCTGACACGGCTCCAACGCAGAGAGCCTGGGTCGAGAGTAGAGAGTCAAAACCACGTATGCTGTGGAAAACCCTGCAAATAGCTGCTTTCAGACATGCACCAAACTCCGGAGATCCTCTGGACATTCTTAGGAGGGGCTTGTAAATGTGAATGCTAATGTGCGACTGAGCCTCCAGACTCTCTGCGACTTTCTCTGGCCAGCACCTTAGTAAAAAGTCAGCAGAATGAAAAAAAAACACAAGGAAAAGAAATATCTCCGCATGAAAAACAGAGCCATACATCTCGAACCGACAAATGTCAAGAGAGCTTTTGGTGATAAGGGCAGACTCTGGTGTCGATGTGCTGTCACAAAAATCACATGATCTCTGCAGAAGAATTTATACGTTACGCATCTGCCTGCTGCACCACCCCCGGAGCACCTGGATGCTCACCGGAGATTTATTGTGAATGCACCTGAGCGGAGACTCTCTCCCGCTGCCTTGTGCACGTGGGAAAAGCTCGGAGCTTCTTCTGTGACGGTGACCTGCCGGCAGGAGAGTGAAGCTTCGCCCGGGCCCAGCACCAGTTTGCGTCGGAGGAGAGAGTAACTCACACCGGTGAAGAATGTCAAGAATCCTTGTGTTAAAGTTCACACTGTATGTGCGGCTGGATCCTGGCAAACAAGAGACAGCTGTGTGTGTGTGTGTGGGGGTGTGCATGTGAGCATGTGTTTTTTAAGAGTGTGAAAAATTGTAGATTTTCCGAAAAGCTAAAGAATACACTCAAACAAGTGTTTTTACTGCATCATCACGTATGTCCAGTCCAAAATTACAATCTGCGTTTGTTATAAACACATTCCGTCTCACTCTCTCTCTCTCACACACACACACACACACACACACACACACACACACACACACACACACACACACACACACACACACACATCTGACTGGCAGGTAGCAGGCAGGACGTCAACCCATAATTACACCCTTAAGTTAGCAGTTTATTAAAAGACGGGTCAGCCAGACCACCCAGACTCCCAGCATAAGTCACCTGTTTCATCCACAGAAAGGGGAAAGTCCGGGGCCCAACACTCCTGGCTGTGTTTCGGCAGCGCACCCAGCTGTGACTCAGTGTTATTCTGCTGATCAAATATTGGCTCACAGTTGGAGGAATATGTTTTACGACACTGGCTCTTCTCATTTTCTGGGATATTTTAAAGTTCACAATTCTGAAAGAAGGGGCGCTCTGTATTTCACCGCACTGGAAACACGTCAGCGTGATCTCCTCTGACGGCTTGATGATTCTGCAGACTAATCTGAAAAGCTTTGTTTTCGAATTTTCCAGCGTGTCTGTCCTACTGTAGACCTCAACGCCACCGCTGCACCATAGCTGATTCTGCGTTTGAAATCCGTGCTTGTCGGCTCAATGGCAAGTGACAGCGTGTGCCACTACGAGACTGCCAGAGGAGATTGGGGGGGGGGAGGAACAGATGAAATCAATTTCATCCTTGTTTCGTGTTTTTCCATCGTTTTTGATGACAGATTGTAAAATGGGTTTCATATGTATTTTTTAAATGTTTTCTTTTCCCCCCCCCATAGATTCAGAAGAGGGCAGCGAGCGTTTAGTGTCGTACATGTGAGGCCGTCCGCGCGGAAATGTGCCGACTTCAGCGCTTCTGAGATTTAAACCCACGGGACCGAGGAAGACGAGGAGGATGCTGCAGTGACAGAACAGAAGGAGCTGGGTTTGCAGAGATCGTATCAGGTGAGTCGGTCCTTAGAGTGATATCTCTCTCTTATCAGTGTAACAGTAACCTGGTAAATTAAAGATTCAGTCACGGGGGGGAACGCTGCGTGTGGCAAATTATAACCGACCCCATCATGGTGAATAATCACAGGAACGCTTACTGGGATATTAGTGTCGCATATTTGTCAGCTGTCGGGTTTTTTTGAGCAACCAGATGATCATGTGAGTGTGTTTTGGCATCTGATGTGATGTTTGGCTCCCAATGGCATGCCGCTTTATCTGGAAACACACACACACACACACACACACACACACACACACACACAATACTCCATCACATCGCAATCCCTGTTTGGTTCTGGCTTTGGTCGTTGGATTAGTGAGTCGGCCAAAACAGGTGACAGGTGACGTTCCCATGTCAACACTTCATGAGACTGACTTTAACTTTGGATTAACTCAATTGCAACAGCAAACAAAAGGTGAGTCATGTTACTGTAGCCTGCATGTCAGTTTTCCGCCGCGGTTCTCGAACCCCGTGTTTGCCGCACATGCCCGTCACGTCCCCGCCGGTGGGAAGCTTCAGCTCGTGACAGCTGCTGTTCTTTGTTGAAGCGATTTGTGTTTTTGGCACAAGTCATTATGATTTTCCAGACGTTTCCCCCGGTGACATCTCCGAATGGTTTTTTCGGGTTATTTTTTACGACCTGCTCCCCTGCAGCTATGGGCTTTGTATTATTGCTGCTCCATAAGGTGTCTCGTGTTACTTTTGACAAATATCCCACTGATGGTTTACTTCTCTTTTAGAGAAATACTGCTGCTGTACTCACTGGCCTCCAGCCTAATGTGAGCTGTATTAGCTGTGGCTGTGATTAAGTCGCTTTAATCATCTGATTTGTTTGTGGTTCAGAGGACTGATGGATCCACTGAAAGAAAAGTCTCAGACTTCCTTGAATAAATCGGCCAGTGTTGTGTTGGGTTTGGCCTCGAATGACCATGTCCGGGAAAAATCCAGCGCATCAAACTTGACCAACTGCCTTTGAAGTCTTTAAAGTGACTTTTAACCATATTGATTTCAGCTGTATTATTCCTCCCAGCAGCTCAAACCGCTGCCGTCAACTTGATTCAGACGTGCGTAACATTCGGGTGAGAAAAACAAGTTAGTCGCTCGTCTTTATTCCGGTTCGTTCCGGTCTGGGAAGAGATGGCCTCTCCTCTCCTCGTCCGTCCAGGTCTGAGAGCTTCACGCGGAGCGGAGAGTCACGTTACAATAAAAAGAAAGACAGAGAGAGACACAGTCAGCTAACCTGCCGCAGCCCGGCTTGTTATTGCAGGTGCTCGGGAGCAGACACATCTGTCAATTACCCCGACGTGGCTGCACATGTGGAGCTGCAGTCACACATGAGCGGCCTCATGTGCACGTTGGCATGCCAGGATACACAGATTAGGATTTGAGCATCAGAGGAAAGGTTCAGTGGATGAAATGCCTCCTCGGTTCATAGTATCCAATGAGTGAATCTGGAGTTTGGCCTTTTTTAGCTACATGTATACACGTGTATCATTACCTGCACTAAGGAGGTTATGTGATCACCCCTGTTCGTTTGTTCGTTGGTTTTACCAAAACAAGAACACCTGAACCGAACTTTCTCGAAACCTGATGGAAGGATGTGGTGTGGATCAAGGAAGGACTGATTACATTTTTATTTTGATAGGATGTTTTTCACCATTTTCCCAGGGAATAATTCATGGATATAATAATTAAGCACATTGAGGGAACTGATTTCTATGAGGCTGAAATTAGTCTGTTTTCGACTTGTACAATGAAATTAAATAGCAACCTTTTTTGTGCATTGACACAAATCAGATCGAATCAGGTATAAAGAGAAGAGAAATAAAAAAATATAATGTATACAATTAAACTATAGCAATATGTGTCGGTGTAACTCATGAAAACAATGATATGGCTTATTGCTAAAATGGACAACTTATTTGGTTAAATAAAGTGCATTAAAAACATGTAAAGTTCTCCTGATTGTAAACATGGAGATGGAATTCATGCATACATTTAAGGTGGTTATTATTATTATGTTGGATGTCAATCTGGAAAATATACATGGATTTTAGTTTATTTATTTGATTTTTTGCTTGGATTGCAGATAGATGGACACGTTAAACTCTGCACAGTGGACATATTTGCGTGTCCATTTAATCAGTCTCAGACAAGTGTCAGACAGACGTGAGAGACAGCGACCGGAGTAGAGCTGATCTCCGTCTGTCTGAGTGAGAAATGCTGCTGCGGCCACATCCCTCAACTGTCATCGCACATCAATCTCATCGTGTGCAGAAACTGTACGGAGAGGGTGATGAATATTCACTGTCACTACACACAATCTATAGACTCTGAATAGAACTTCAGATTGATTCTTATTTGAGGGATTTTATCTTCACGTTAAAACAACATCTCAAGCTGTAGTTTTGCAGGTTTAAACACCCATTTATCCCAAGCACATCTCCGTTTTAGTGTTTGTGCACACTCCCTAACATTTTACGAGGTGTGTGCATGTGTGTGGGGGATTGTGCTCGCATCTGTGTTCGCGAACAGCCGCTCCTTCTTCCTCTGCACCTGCACACATGTGACTACGAGCAGTGGTCTCACACTCGGAGCACAAAGAAACGCTCCCTTGCAGGAAATTGACAGATAAGTGACTTCAACTGCCCACGTCTCTCTCGCTGCTCTATTGGTTTCCTGATTCCATTTGAGCTGAAAAGTCCTCGTTTCAGACGCACATGCAGACGCTCAGTCACGCAGCTCTTTCTACAATTAAGAGCTTGTTTCTGGTCTGGACACAAAATGGTCAAGGTGCTTGGTGTTCCCCCCATCCTTTTAAAAAACCCTATGTTTATTTTAGTTTTTTGAAAGCTCTGCAAATTAAGCGGTAAGTAACCTTGGGTGGACTGTTCCATGGGAGCAGCAAGTGGGAGAGAGGGAAGGGGGTGGGAGGGAGAAGAAGGGAGCTGAGAAAAAACAAAAAACCCTCAAATGTGAAAACGACTGGAACTCCCATGGTTTTCAAAACAGAGCTCAAGATTTCATTACACATACCTGGACAGCTGAGGGCATGGAAAAACCTCTCCCTGTGTGCGCACATGTACACACACACACACACACACACACACACACACACGTGTACACTCAACGGCAGGGTTGTTCAGAGGAATAATAAGAATAATGTTTAACTAAATAAAGCAGGGACGACTCCCAGCCAACAGAGCCAGCGCGTCGGCTTCACAAATGCGCAGAAGTGCAGTCATCAATCAAAGACAGGAGGGCCGCAGTCTCGCTGACAGGCCTCGGACAGAGAAGAGGCAGAGATTTGGCCGCTCTCTGTGTGTGGAGGGGCCGGTGGCGGCTCTGTTCCCAGACCTGATTATAGCTTCACGGGCAAAGCTCGGTGGGGATTTTGTCCAAGGCGCGTTCAAGTCTGACTGATGATGAGGCATCACATCGAAACCAGCGTCAGCAACGCAGTAAAGCTAATGCTCTTGTCAATAAGGCGGGCTGGCAGCATTCGTGTAGGTCCTGCTCAGTGTTGTTTTATTCGGTTTTCGGTGCCGGTGTAAGCTGCAGATCGTGAAAACCATCTATGTGAGTGCGTGGTGGGAATATTCTCATGGTGGCTTGACAGTCGACTGGTAACGGTTTGACTGGAGGCAGTAAATTGGCCTAAACTAAGGAAAACATTGCAAAGGGAGACAGACGGACCCGAGGAGCCGAGCTGGAGTTTAGTCCCTTAAATTGGACCTTCACTGGGTTCAGGAGGACACGGGTGGATGGGGGGGGATGTAGGGATATAAGAAGGGGGTCGATCCTCTGGCAAAGACAAAACCCCCAAGGTTTCGGCTGTGAGATCTAACTTGGTCTGTGTAAACATGTCTGGAATGACACTCAGTGTGTGTGTGTGTGTGTATCAAGTGTGCTTCATGTGAAGCCCGTGGAGTGTATGTATCTGAGAAAAGCGAGAAAAGAACATTTTTCTTCCTTTTTATGTGACATGACAAATATTTTCAGCCTCTTTTTGACATTTTGATAATAAATAAAAATTCCTCCATTTATACAACAAGTGCAGTGCGTGTTCTAAACCTTCCTGTTTGGATTGGGCTGTTTGCTGAAACTGTAAAAGGGACCTGCAGTAATTGAACTGCAACATGTAAAGACCGGCTGCAGAAACGTTCACCTGTTTATTCAAAGCTCGACTCAGTAGCAGAACCCCAAACTGGAGAATCAGTTGTCGTTGCCGTTGTTGTGAACGAGCCGATTGCACCAAATTCAACACTGCACTTCCTCCTGCCAAGTGTGAAGCCAATAAGATCTGCCGTTCTCGAGAATCTCAATATCTGGAATCATTATATAGATAGATGTGTGACCATGTAACTGATAATCCATGTTACAGATAACCAAGGGCTGAAGTTTCCTGCCACAATATGTCAGTTTGTCCTTAAAATCATATTGTATCATATAATACATTTTTTTTGCATGAACCTGATTGTGAAGGTACAGCCCTTGAACTGCTCTGGAAATCGCTCTTTGATTTGATATGTTACCATAGAAACCCGAGCAGGCTGCGTTTCTCTCATCACCCAGTGCACACAGAGTTCATCATCGTCTCCATGTTCCCCCGTCAATTTGAATCGATGTCTCACTGCGTCCAATCGTTTCTTCACCCCGCTGTCTGTCTACATTAGGCTCAGAGTGACAGGACAGCTGCCTTCGGTGCCTTATCTCGGTCGATGTACGCAAACACAAGGATTCATGTGCCTTTGCAATGGATCTGCCATCACAAATTAATGTTACATGGCTTGTTTGACTGAGTATGCTGTCTCCCTGCTCGGGCGTCTGATCCTGACATCGGACCCAGAAAGGGGGAATCATCAAGGAGGAATTTGGCAGACTTTGATCACAGGGCGGTCCAGTGGGGGGGGGGCAGGGTTAATGTTAGTGTGTGAAGAGGAAAGCGTGACACATTCATTTTTTTTTTTTGTGACACAAATCTACAAAGCTTATCATCCAGACAGCGAATGTGCTCCGTCAGCCGGACAAGGGTAAAATGACCCTCGGTGGTAAATTGTCAATCAAATGCCGGATCACAATTTCCTGTTTTGTATCACGATGAACAAATTAACAGCTGTGACATCATCGTCAAGGCCAACAACCAGGGATGGCCGTCATAAACGAACCATAATGTGCTTTTTCATGACTGTTTACATTCCTGCATCGTGGCAATAGTACCTGCTCGGCTTTGTTTTCGTCGTGCTTTGAGAAATGCATGACGGCCATTCACCGTGTCCTTGTGAGGACAGTTAGTCTCCACATTCACTCCTCCGCAGGCTGGAAAACACTTTGATCCTCCTTTCAAGTGATGGGAAATGTAAGAAGAGAACTTACAGATGCAGTCCGTCATGAATCACAGGAAGAAAAAAAGAAATAGATCACAAGCTTCTCCACAGATCATGTGCCACGATATTATTGTGATCTCACTGATGAGCTTCTCCTCTGAGGTTAAAGACGAGGTCATCACTGAAGTCACAGGTCAAATCTAAAGCCGTTTTCAGACGTGACCTGTGGGCGAAGTCCGGAGAATCGGGTCCGGACTTCGCCCACAGTCTGCCTTTCACATACAGACATATTCACACCGGTGTCAGCTCTTATCACCACAAACTCTCCTGACATCTTCGTCGGTGTCTTCTACGTGTACGACACCTCATTTTCACCGGGAGATATTTGTTTTCTTCTTTGTTTTTTTCATTTATGCATCTGGCGCATCATCAACCCCCCAACTCGCTTGCTGTGAATCCAGCGGAGGATCCCCTGCTGTGTTCACACATCGTATTCTCCTGGATTTCTACGGATAATATACCAGGAGGCCAGGTGGAGAGCGTCTCACTCTGACATTTGCGCTCATGCACCTCCTCCGGAGAAAATAGGGAGTTCAGTGCATGTCGGAAAGCAGCTTACACGTAGGTTAGAAGTTAATCCTGCAGACTCTCAGCCATGTTCAACACTTGTACCGCTTTAGATTTTTATCGCTCAAAACTAAAAACATTTCAAACAGCCAGTGTAGTTGAATGTAAAATACATGTCAAGGCAACTTTCCTCCCACGAACCTCCCTCTTTACGTCTCCTTGCACTTGTAGCGGACTTTATCGGTGAAACCCCTTAATCCACCACAGCTGCTCCACTGTAAATACAATTAACCCCAGTAATTGTGTGATGTTGACTTTGGGTTTTGTGCACTTTCTCACTAACTGCCGGTAGCCCGTGCTCTCTCAGGATGACATCATGGGTTTCAGGTTGCCCACCGTGGCTCCGGTTCCCAGGGGGGTGTTTGGGGGGGGGGGAGCACAGACCCGGAGAGCAGATCCACACTGTGAAGAGACAATCTCTCTCTCCTTCTTCGGCTCACACACACACACACACACACACACACACACACACACGCAGTGGACTGACCTCTCTGCCACCTCGATCCTGAGCTCAGAGTTTGTTATTGGCTCAGTTATGATGTGTTGACAGATGAGGCAGATGTGTGTTCCCAGCGTATAGATGGTCTGTCGGCGCTGCTCTCAAAGTTGAAAAGATCTGGAAGGAGTTGAGTGAAGACAGTCGTGTTGCTTCATGGCAATCTGGTAGATGTTGGTGATACTTGAAAATCTGTGTTGTCAATTAAGGAACACTGGGACACTATGTTTTGTCTGGTGTGTGGGTGTGTTATTTTTAAAGGGCATAGGGTGTAAAGCTACTCACATATGTATTATCATGGCTTCCATAGCTGCTTTCAGACATGCACTGAACCCCTGAGATTGTCCTGAAATGTTCTGTAAGGGCTGTATGTGAGAACGCAAATATCAGAGTCAGTTGCTCCAGACATTTCCTGGAAGTTTTCCTGTCAGCCCCCAAGTAAAATGTCCGTAAAATGTCCGAGTGAGCCCATGTGAGAATACAGCAGGAACATTCACAGGGAGCAAGCAGGCGTTTCGCTGATGTTTCTAACACATGATGGACGCATGAGGGAAAAAATTAAAACAATTCAAATAACTCAGAATGATAAAGAGATGCCGTAGACGTAGAAGACGCCGTCTGCCACCTGCATGCTTTACCAAGGTGCCACCGCTCGCCTGAATGTTCCAGACATTTTACTGTTGTCATCTGACCCGGACAATATCCTGCTGCATTCTTAATATGGAAAGGTCCAGAAAATGTCCTGACCCAATGTCCTGAGTTCATGTCTGAAAACGTGTAATTTGGGTGACCTTTTGGTTCCTCTGAGACAGATGACATGCTTTTTGTGTAACTGCGTGCGAGATTTGGATTTTCGAAGACAAAAAAATCAATCACCCAAGCCACATAAAACACCGTGTAGGTCTCTCTGGTCGGCATGTTTTAAAAGTCACCTAAACTCTGAACAACACAGTGATTCAGATCAAAACTCAGCACAAGGACAATGCCCACATTTGTTTTGTGACCATTTAAAAACCACAGAGGCAGTGAGGCAGGAATTCTCTGCTCAGGATCAGTTCCCTGTAACATTGGCAGTATTATTGAAAACATCAAGACCATGTAGCTCATTGTGGGTTGGTCTTGTGAAGCTTTCCCAGGCACTGCAGACCAACGCTCTCCGTTTACCTCAGCAAATGTCAGTCATTCTGTCAATCACCTGTTTTACTCATTTAGAATAACCTCAAATACGCAGTGTGGGCCAGTTCCCCGTTTTATTTTTCCACTGTCTGCATGGACACACCTGGAGCACACACACACACACACACACACACACACACACACACACACACACACACACACACACACACACACACACACACACACACACACACACACACACACACACACACACACACACACACACACACACACTGATCCATAACTAAGGCACCTACAAGGAAGCACTAATTGCAAAAGCTTAATTCTGCTTTCTTTCTTCTGCCTGGTAGCTTTAAGGTAAAACGTGATGGATAGAAGCAGAAGGTTTATGTATTTGCTTGTCCTACGGCCAAACTGGAAGGTTTTGGAATCACCTGGCTTCATGAGGGTAAACTTTTAACACTTGAGGATTGTACACACTTAAAACCGAGGTCTGAAGGGAAGGATTTGTCCATAATCCTGTATTGATCCTTCCTAGACAGGCTGTCTGGTGGACTGACACTCTCCCATACCTACAGGCACATAGCCACCCTGGCCGCGTGCCTCACCACATCTAACTATAGAAGCAAACACAACCCCAGGCCAATTTGTAGCTGATTTAATGGCTCGTCCAGGAGTTTTTACGTCGGGGCCAAGAAAGACAGAATTGCCCGTTTTGTTTTCCAGTTTAAATGTCAGTCCCAGAAGTCTATGCGTTATTACCTTGTTGTTCACAAAGGTTGTGCATTGTGGATATTTTACTCCTGCTGGCGACCACACAGCATCCATCTCTCCTGATTAAACTAAACTAGACTATAGGGACTCAGCTGGAAAAGCTGCCAGCCAAGGTTCAGAGATGGGGAGTTATGAAGAAACTCGCGTTGGGTTTGTTTTGCTGTTCGTAAGTAGATGGTAAATATTAATTGAAGCTGGCATCTGTAATGATTGTAATAGTTTTTAAGTGTCCTAAAGCAAGTTAGATTTACCATGATTGGCCTTCAGCCAGTAAACAAACAAACACGCAACCATAGCAGAGGTTTTATCTACTTGTTTTATCTACCTATCCTGAATCAAAGGCAGAGCTTCATCGCTTGAATAATAGTTCAATAACCGTAATCGAGGTAAAGGTTTAAAATAATCCTGATATTGATTTGAAGTCATATCGCCCAGGACATACAGTCAGGATATCTCAGTCTCAGCCTCATGACTCCCTGGAGCAGTCCTTTGAATAAGTGTAGTACAGTAAGACTATATTAGTAAACAGGTGGTCACTGATGAAATGGTAGAGGCAGCCTGCTTGTTTGAAGCACCTGTCTGTGGGACAGCAGTTAGCCCAAACCCCCCATCAGTCAGTTTGAGGAACTCAGGCCTTGAAGACCAACTGGGGTTCACCACTGCCTCACAGGAGAAATGTATGGAGGGCATGAAGGGCTGCAGGTCTCACAATACACAAAACTCAAATATATAACATCTGTGGAAAAAAGAGGAAAAAAGGTCAAACAAGAACTGAAGATGGATTAAAAACATGTATCCGTGCTTTGCATCTCAGGCTGTATCCGTCAAACAGAAGAAGAAAAGGTAGAGAAAGGTAGAATGTGTGTGTGTGTGTGAGTGAGAGAGAGAGAGGGAGGACAATGGCTGGAGTGTGACTGCCTCAGCCAGCCGAAACGTGTGGTTGCATTCTCGCTTTGTTCCATGAGATCACAGTTGTGGCAGATGCAGGATTCGACTGGGAGCAGCTGTTTTGCTCCGCGTTCTCCAGTTACAGACGCTGGCACTGCCTGCACTCTGGGGATGGGCAGAGGGGCACGCTGTCAAGTCTTAATAGTGTTTGTTCTCTGAGGGTGGGCACAAAGAGTCCTCAGACCCCCGCAGTACTCCAGCCAGTGCTCTTGGCATCGGAAGAGAGGGACGCGGCCGAAGGTGTTAAACAGAACGGGACTGGTGACAAGACGGAACACGCAGCTGGTCCCGCTCTCACAGGACCCGTGGCGCCATTAATAACGCTGACTGTGGAGGTTATAGCAAACTCAAAAGATTGTTGGAGAATACACTTGTTTATTCTTCCTCGTTGTCAAAGTGAGATCAGAGAATAAAAAAATCACTTTGACAAACGTAGTGCACCCAGCTGCCCGACTGACTTGTACTCATAAGTTCTTCAAGGTTGAGTGGAGGTTTTAGTGGCATCTAGTGGAGAGGTGGCAGACTGCAGCCAACTGAATCCCCCCCCTCTGCTCACCCCTCCTTGTGTGTAAGAGAAAACCCATGGTGGCCCTCAGGGTAACATAAAAACCTCTCTAGCACCAGTGTTTGCTTTGTCCATTCAACATGGTGGACTTTGTATAGTAAATATATTACCCCTGCCTATTCGAGCTGCAACCATAATTCAAATAATTGATTAGTAGATTGAAAATAAATCACAGACTTATTTGTTTTATGGTTTAAGTCGTTTTTAAGCAAAAGTCCCAAAGATTTGATAGTTTCAAGTCCTCAAAAAAATCTGAAAAGTTTCTAACATTATAGTAAATTGAAATATTTTACTGTTGTTGGCTGGTTGGACAAAACATGGAATTTTTTGATGCCATCTTTTGCTTTAGGATATTTATATGTTTAACTGTTTTCTGATATTTCAAAGATATTCAAGAAAGAATTAAAGTACAGCGTGTTTAATTTTATTATGTCTGCTCAAAACTAAAACAAAGCACCATCTGCTTAATCTACAATAATGGCATCTCTGTTTAGCTCCAATGTGGTGCTCTCCTTTATTTATTTTTGTAAGTAACATTTGTAATTGCCCTTATTTTTCAAACGTGCACAGATGCCTCATAACATTGCGAAACGCACGGTGAGAGCAGTAGATTTGGGAACAATGAGAACAACAACTGCCAACAAGTTTCCAGTCGTAACAGCCAAACCCTGAGTCAAGAGGGAAGAAAACAAACGAATACGACTATTTGCTGAAAATCCACACTTTTCCATGGAGTCACGTTCACATTCAGTGGATTTAACAAGTGACTGGAAGCATCTGTTGTTGTGAGAGAAGTCGCGCATCTTGGCCTGAAGTGTTGACCACAGTTAGACTTCTTCTTTCTCACCAGGTCTGAGCAAGACTGAACTGAGTCCTGGTGTGTGAGTCATAGATTAATTGATCCCAGCCACTTTCTCTTCGCTGTTACTAAGCGATATCATGAGTCAGCCCAGTTTCTCACAGCATATGTTTTTCCAACATGTCACATATGTCCCACAGGCCGACTGAAGAATGTAGATACATCACATGGTAAATAAATCAGAAGTCTCAAAAAAAGCAAAGCAGTGGAAGTCCTCAACTGCAACAACAAAGCAACAGAAGTGAGACTGGGGAATTGTTGGTTTCAGAAAATTAGCATTATGTTAATTAAAAAAAAGATGTTAAATTATTTTATATATTTTTGATTCTTATTAACTATAGTATGGAGAATATTATTAGACCAATTATTATTATTTCTTGGACTAAAGGTCAAAGGTCAATGTCCTGTGCTTATGAAAGCGATTTGCTACAGGCCATTTATCAATAATTGATGTTCATTTTTAAAATAAACATTTGGAATGCTATTGTCTATTTTATTCTTTCAAATTCTTCACTTACATGTATGAGTATGGACGGGGATGGATTAAAATGGACTCTTGACATGTCAAGGCTGTAATACTAGTTCAGCCTAATATTGATATTTGGGAGTTTAAAAAAGATGAAATGATATATCAGTTCAGTTAATTAAGACTCATTCGTTACAGTTATATTATATTGTATTATATTATATTTTTAAGAAGTCAAAGACTCTGTCCCTACACACGCAACATCAACTGACCATGCACTTTGTTCCAATATAGTTTTGATATGTTGGAAGCGATGCTCCTGACAACCTGCATCATTTATTTATTTGGTGTTTTTGTACAAACTCTTATATCAATTTGAGAGACTAAAATTAGTTCTCCTTGGCAGTGGACCAGCTCACATGGATTAGTGGTATTTATTACAACCCTCAAGTAACAAAAACCAGGACTAAAACCAAGAGATGTGTCAATTACAGACAATATGAGGAGAAAACTGCCACTTATCATACTTTGTCCTTAAAGCAGCTTTCTCTCTTACACCGGCTCATATTTTACAAACACGAGCCCGAATTCAGACATGCCGTCTGTACACTGCAATTTTAGCAGTGAAACCTGTGTATGTGGTTGCGTCTGAAGATGCTCGGTCATGAGTCGGCCTGCCGGGTGTTGTCTTGCTCCCTGTCAGCAGTGTGGGGATGGTGCCCGCAGTGATGTGCACTTACAGTAAGTGAAGGAGTGATGTTTCAGAGATGGATAGCGTTTCCAGTATTTATCGACTGCTGTGGGGCTGCGAGGCTGCGAGGCCCGGGATGACACTGCATTCAGATACATTAGCGGAGGAGGGAGTCTTGACGGCCTGTCAGAGGGAGAGAGGGGGTTGAGAAGTGTGGAGGGCAGCTGTTAAGACATCACCAAGCTTATGGTCGGACGCAGGGGCATCGATCGCTCTCCGAGCCGCTTCCTGTGTTTTCATTTCGCTATCATGGGAAGAGAGCAAACAACAACGTCAGGGGGAAAGGCTGAGCTCCATATCTAATGGGCCCCGATCTCCAGGGACAGAGATTTACATGCACCGGGATGCCTCATAATGTATGTCTGGGTGGCACTGAAGCTTTTACTGACGGAATGAGAGTGGTAATACTCACAATAAACTTTCTCACAACACAATTATATTGTGCGCACAGTTTATTGCCCAGGAGAGGGTTCATTTTTAACAATGTCTAAGGGCGTCCTCACACCTGGAGGTCTGAACCCAGGGGCCGTGTCTCGATGTTGATTTCATTGCCATTGTAATATCGTGGTATTCATTCCAGCGTAACGTAATTCAGGTGCAGTACTTCACACTAGTTTCAGTGCACCTCCACGTGACGTTAGATTGTCGGGGGTGAGGTAACAGTCAGTCAGAACTATCCTAAATATGGGTTTTCACTCTGCAAACGAACCGAACAATGGTTCAGTTTGATCCAGAGCAGGACCACATCCTTAAGTCGGACTAAATTTAGGTCCGTTGATCCCGACGTGGTCCGAGGCATCTTTCACACTTGTTATTTTTGTTCCGACCAAACAAGGTTGGTGTGAAACTCTCCTAAAAAAACTTATTTTAAATAATACCAGCCCTAAGTAGTTCCATTTATATCACAGTCATTGTATCTCTATTAGCACTGCAGCTAATGTCACGTTGAGAAAAATGCTCAGCAGCTTAACCCGTTTTTAACCTTATAAACCGACTGGAGAGTTTGAAATAAATCATTGTGTCTGGTTCATGTCCAAAGCTCCTTGTAACTTTACACAGACGTGAACTTTTAATACAAACTATTGTCTCATGTGCCACTTGACAGTCCATCACAAAAACATCAAGCGTGTCTGTTGTTATTCTAACACTGAGGACATGAATATTTCAAATTATATCAGATTCATATTACAGGATATTTTATTATGACTACATTCTTTTACCTCAAAAATAATAAATACTCCAAATGCAGACACGCGTATTTTCATTTGCACTAAAGGAATGTAAAGTACTTTTTGTACAAATTAAATATACAAAACAAAAAGACAATCTGTCATTTTTACATTTTGGCTCGAAGCTGTGAATTTCATTATGCAGCCAAAACGGGTGTCAGTTTTCCAATATGTGTGTATTATCAGGAGCTAGATAAATGAGAAGGGAACGCAGACGGAGAGTTGTAAACCAACTTGCTTTTTCCCGCTGAATTAAATGTTTATGTTGAGGCTCAAGCCGAGCCGTTGGCCTGTTTCTCCTAATTAAGAGAAAAGGGGCCTGATTGACAGATGAGCTCCGGGTCAGTCAGCCAACCAGAGAGGTTTCCCTGCCAAGGCTGCACGGCCTCTGGGTTTCCCATCAGCCCCGCGAGCAGATGGTTTTCACACTCGCTCAAATGCTCCTGTAGGAAAACAGGGAAGTCTCATCTGTTTTTGTTGAAGCTGAGGGATTAACATGCAGCAGCCTCTTGGAGGGGAACCAGCTTACTAAAGGGAGATGGTAGATTGGTTATTGTTTTCGTTGATTGATTGATAACTTATTGGATTTACTCTCTGGTTTCTGAGCTTGCAGCCAATGTGCACGGGGTGAGGATTTGATTTTGCACTTGACTACACTTCACTTGACCTCAAAACTCTTCAGACTTGACTTTTGATCACTGACTTGTGTGAGCATCAATGTACTTGTATCGCTGAATTGCATTGCTGGACTGTTTATATTTAAAAAACAATTATCTGCATGTAACTCGTAAATATCTGTGCTGTAGCCTTGATGCTTCAAAAAAGAAAAAGAGAATAAATGAGCCTTTACAAGGATCATTTTTTACTTTTTCCCCAAAAGTTGAAAGTTTGAGGTAGTTTGTAGGTGTAAGCCAAACTAGATGTGTGAAAGAAGCACAAAGTAATTATATCCTTGCCGGTGTCGGCTTAGGATCAGACGAATCGCTGTGTTCCTGAAATTGCAGTGTGATACCCAATTTGTACGTCTGGTCGCAGATGGAAAAACAATCCACCACAGCAAAAGGTCACTGTGCCTGATTCGCTCCAGCCCGGAATCTCACAGCTGCGAGATTCACCCGCAGCTATTGTGAGTCCTCGTCCGTCCAGAAAACCAACACCTCGTTTCATTTGCTCGTGTAGGCATTTACTTAATTGAATAAGCGACAGTCATGTGCTCAGGCAGGCAATTATGGGATCTGGAATCTTTTAATCTCAGTTCATCTTGACCCTTATCGTCAAGTGCAGGTTAATGCTGGTGTATTTCTGGAATTAAAAACCGTTTCCTAGCATCTCTTTCTGAATTCCTCCTTCAGATGGAATAAGTAGCTACAGAGATTAGAGGCAATTTTGCCATTAAACGGTTTCGAGCGACCACACGGTGAAAGGAGCTGAGGTGTGTGCCGTATCACTGTCGCCTTCACACCGCTGACCAACACACAAAAGAGCTTTCAGCACTGGAGCCAAAGGAGGGGTGTGGGTGCAACACGGAAAGTATGCACAGAAGACTCCCTCCCTCCCTGCTGCTCCTGCCCTGCTCGCTCAATCACTCCCCAACAACACAGAGCAGGTAGTTTGACCAGAGGCAGCGGAGCAGCTCCTGCTATTGATTCCCTCTGAATTTGAAGTCGTAAAACTAAATGTATCCAAACAACATTAATCACAATGGCCAGGGGCGTTTTTTTTATTATAATGAACAGATTCTTCCTGGGGGCATCTACGGCCACTTAATTTGCCTTTAAAAGCCCACCTGTCTGTGTCAACTAGTCCGTAGAGAGGTGCACAAATGGAGTCCAGAGGCCGTTCCAAGGGTTGGGTTGTGTACATTCCTTCATGTGTTGCTACAGTCGGGGACAGGGAGCGAGGTGAAAAAGGATACAGTGTGCAAAAAGCTGTAAAGAATGATGTACAGACGAAGATATGCTGCCGTTACATGGAGCCAAACGTTCTTATTTCCACTCTCAACATATAACGCAGGTAGTAGTTTTTATTCCATAAACAAAGTGGTGCTTTTTGCTTTTTTTTGCTTTTAGGCTTTCTCGAAATTAAATAATTTTCTGTATTTCCATGGCAACGAAATTTGACATCACACAGCGTTCTGCAAAGTGCGACACAGCAGAAGCTGTTGCTCTCCTGCTCTGATGCCGGCCAAAGGCTTAACATTCAATAACTTAGATGCAAAGAAAGCGGGACCCAAGCAGAAATGAATTGTATATGTCAAGAATTTTAATAATTCCCCAAATTGGGATCAATAAAGTGCATCTATCTCTATCTATCTAACTTCCATGAGGAAAACACAGTTCAAGGGGGTGGTTTTTAACATAGTCAGCTACATTTTCCCTCCTGTTCCCTTATCTTCATGTGCCCTTGAAGAAGCACAGTGTTGTGGCAAAGTGCATCGCTTATGGCTTTTGTCACACAGACAGAATTAAGAAGCACTAAGCGACCACCCTGTTTGCTACGTGGCCACAGCCTCGTCACATCAGACTCACACCTCACACCGCTTCATATTGTTTTTGACAGATTTGACACAAACCATGTCGTTCAAGCTGCTCTCTCTTCATGAAACACTTCCTGCAGCTCCGGTACGACATTCCTACACGCGCTCCGTGCACACACACAATTAGCACTTGTTAAAGAGCATGTGATATGGTAAATACGCCGGTGTTTTTTCCCATGATTACAGCGTCCTGTGAACCTTAGAGGAAGCTAGTGCTCTGGGTGACTTACTCCACGTCTGTCTGAGAGCTCTAAACCGACACAATGCTTTGTCCTTTTCTCCTACAAAAAAAAAAAAAATCCTCTGTCTTTTTAACCGAAACTTAAAGGTCAAACTATTGTCTCTGCTCAGCCTCTGTCCCCTCGGCACAAACGGACACACACGGACAGTCCACTGAGTTCGTCCAGTTCTAGCAGCAGGACTAATTGGAGCGAGAGACAGGTGGAGGCACTCTCTGGTAATCAGTCTTGTTAGAGGACGGGGCCGCGGCTCACACTGCGATCTTTTTGTTTTTGCAGTGTGAACGGTGGAAGGAGGGCATGAACTTTTGACACACTCGCATATGGGGCCCCTTTGTAGCCTGCCAGGCTTCGGTTATTGGAGGTAACGTCAAGGTACTCTGTGTAGCTCCATTAAAAACACGTCGCTCTATGCATGTGCTTTGGAAAAGGAAAAGAAAAGAGAAATTCATGCCACTTTTTCTCCAAAACGTATGAACATACAATGCTTTGCTCTGCCCCTGAATTTCATTTCCCATGCTGCATTTATCCCCGCACGTCCCGGTGTGATCACATATCCATAGGTCCACTTGTCCCTTTCGTTCACTTCCCCTCTCCGTGTGTCGGCGTGTGTGTGGTAAGTACCGGCTCGGTAATGATGTGTCAGTGCGAGCATGTCCACTGTGTGCAGACAAGTTGCAGTATAATGCAACCAGGCAGGTGTGAGGGTCACAGCCAGTTTGTGGGCCAGCGTTTTGACCCCTGCTGTCTGCTTTGTCTGACCGTCAGAGGAACCCCTTAATTAGACCCTTTGGTTTGCAGCGTACACCCGACGCAGCCCAGCGGACACTCAGCAACAATCCCTTCATTAAATGCTCCTGGTTGACTTGGCAAGAAGAGCCTCAGGTTCCCAATTCTTGCTGCACAAAGGCCATGTTAAGAAAATCTCCTGTAATTTTTCACTTTGAACTCAGAGCAAGTGTTTATGCTTTTTCCTTTTTATTGAGAAATGACTGCATAATCTCTAACAGAATATTTAGATTTACCAAATTACCATGGCTGGATGGAGACACTTCTCTAAATTGCATTTTCTTTCTCATTTTAGTTTTTCCGATTTTCTGTGCTGTGCTTCCTCTAACGTAAACTATACTGTATTTACGTGGTGTCGGAATAATCGCAAGAAGTAGTTAGCGACTGGGAAAATTCACGTGAAAGTCAACAACTTGGAAAGCTGGCGGTAACATGAGCTGCTGACGTCATTGCTTATAAACCAATTGACATCCTTTTACACTCAGCTCTAAACACGTAAGTACAACACAGTTTGTTCATAGCGTCCATGTTTTATCCACATGAAGAATTTAAACCACATGAAGACACAGCTCAGGAAATGGGACCTTCTGAGGACCATGTGAATTCACAGTTTGTGCAACGTGCCTCTGGAAAAGCTGTCGTTAATCAAGCAACACACATCCGGTTTAAATACATTTTCATTGGGCCAATTCACTGTATAGTTGACAAATCTGTAAAATATTGCTCTACATACTTTTTCTCCCCCAAAACATTTGGTCCTAACAGCCCAGAATGATTAATTGTTGAATTACTCACTGGTGCACGGTGTTATTTCAACAAGATGTTGCCTGTGGTTTGTGCATGTCTGCAATGTGAGTACAGTCTATTATGCCAGAGTGGAGTGATCAAGTGGCCAGAAAATGAATGGGAGCAGAGCTGTGAAGGAATGAGGTGAAGTATGGCTCGCTGACAAAAAACAAGGAGACTCACTCCAGCAGGGATTCAAAGAGACTCGTCTTACTGACCTTCAACAGGAAAGAGGGAGAGAGGAAGGATTTCATTCTACTGTTTTTGGCCGATCCACGTTTTGTCGAAGAGGTCCATGGAAAATCTGTGGGGCACTTTGTTAAGTCACGTCTGTCAGGGTTGTGTGACTGTGTTTGTGACCACTGTGCCCACGGGTGAAACCTGAGCCACAGGTGTGTTTGAGGTGCAGTCACCGGTTGGGCCACAGGAAACAAAACAAAAAAGCCTGATGCCTTGTTGTAATCGCAGCCGTTCAGTTGGCGTCAGTGTTAGTGGTCAAATACAAAGAGATTACATTTTTGTCCCAAGTAATTTGATAAAGGTTCTAATTAGGAAGCTACATCGGTGGGTGGAAAAAACCAAGATATGCGGAAATCGGAGCTGGTTCTTTGCAGCTGACCTGAAATTTTAGCTTCAACTTTTGTTGTGATCAACCAGCTGTAGCTGCTAAGCTCTGTGTAACAACAGAGTATGATGATGTAAAAAAAAACGTACATTGCATAACAAATGAATAAAATGAATAAAACAGTCTGTTTTATTACCCCCTGTTTATTAAATAGTCTAAAAAATAAAACTATGTTGTCTTTGGGATTTTCTAAGCAATAATTACAATTACAATAACTATAAAGGTTTAATAATTACAATAACACTTTGCCGGTAAAGTAAAACTTAGCATGTTTGGGCCCAAATGCAGACACAGTTGGTAACCATGGATCAAACGGCTTTAATAAGGTGGGAAAGGATGAAGTGTTGGAGTGATGGCGAGGGAGAGAGGAAGTCAGGCAGACGGGTGGTTGGAATGACAGTGTGACAGGTGGCTGTATAGTTTGGCGTGGTCTTGCAGGTGAGTGGGTTTGTGGTGTTAGAACTGGCGTCCTAGGACACAGGAGACAGCAGGTGTAGCGAGGGGCCGGAGAAATAACATGAGGAATTACCTCAGCAGTATAAGAGAGTGGATGTGTCCCACTGAGCTGGCAGAGCAATCTGGAGATGGAGTGGAGGGAGAGCCGGGGGTACCTGAGCTGAGCCCTATGAGGTGGTTGCAGACGGATTTAGAGATGAGCCCAGAAGCAAGGTGAGGTACACAGAGGGAGGGCGGGAGACAGGGGAAACACAGGGATACAGATGTGAAGCTGTTTTCAGACATGCACTGATCGTCGCAGATTCTCCATATTTTCTGCGGAGGAGGTGCATGTGTGAACGCAAATGTCCGAATTAGACGCTCCGGATTATCTGCGGACTTGCTCCGCCTGGCGTCCTTCTCTATTGTCCGTAGAAAGTGAAAGAGTGAAAAATCTGGACATAATCCAGATATCATATTCAAAGAGGTGATGGTGGAACCTTAATAACCTAAATTACTCCGCTGATAATGTGCTATATTTTGTATTTTTACTTTTAAGATTTGATAACCCTAATGTTAATGGAAGGATTCCTTCTATAATCCTTGGTTTGAATCATTTATTTGATGCTATAAAAAGCTGTTTGAATTAATGATTGACCGTTGAGACTGAGTCATGATTGGTCAGGAACAGTGGGACCTCAACACCACGGCTCCACCCCCCCCGATCGCAACTGAGCAGACTCTTGCTCCAAGCGACACTGTCGGCACAAGATGGCAGCGTTTGTATTTGGGATTATTTTGGCCAGATTGTGGAAAGAAGTGGACTCATGTCGTGAGTTTTATGCGAGTGCTAGCTTCACATGCTACCATGCTGGCTAATGCTACTGACACTGAGGTGCTGCAACCAATATTGTTAACGTAGCACATGACAAGTGTACCTGTATGTCCCTGGTTTGTGTAAAGTT
The DNA here is from genome assembly GCF_022539355.2 of Hippoglossus stenolepis. Classification (NCBI taxonomy): domain Eukaryota; kingdom Metazoa; phylum Chordata; class Actinopteri; order Pleuronectiformes; family Pleuronectidae; genus Hippoglossus; species Hippoglossus stenolepis. The sequence continues at coordinate 9,357,463 of NC_061500.1, forward strand.
AAGTGTTTGCCACCTTATATATTACAGGGCTTGACATTTTGAGTATCTAAAATGCTTTGACATTTACGACCTGATTCCGATCATCGCCTGACGGAAAACTATGTGGCAGCGAGAGATTTAATTATTACATGCACGCCACGATGTCTGTGCACGAATCAAGTGCACGAATCAATGCAGTAAATCAAATGTGTGGACACATCATGTTCTTGCCTCGTTAAGTTTACAAGGACTGCCTTCTTCCATCTGACATGTTTAAGCATATATTCTTATAGGAGCACTTCATTTTGTGTTTGAAACTCAAAACAAAGGAGTTTAAAGCCCCCTGTGACCTCCGAGACAGAACAGAGCCGATCATGTTTCGGTGCTTTTCAATATCTCACTACGACGTCACATCATGACAGAGGAGGACAGTGAGACGGGGGGCCGAGCGAGAGAATGAGACAGCGTGACAGACGGCGGGAGGGGAAGGAGGGAGGAGAATCTTGCTGCGACAGCCTTTTCACCCTTTATGAATGACGTTTTTTTCTTCCCCCCCCTCAGCATTCCCCGGCCACTTCAAAGTGTCAATCTCAGCAGAGCGACTTGGCCTCCCTATTGTGTGAATCTTGAATATTCATCAGGGTCTTTCTTGTCCTCGAGGGGCTGGAGACTCAGCTGGGGATCTGCTGGGATCTCATGATGTATTGCTGTTATATGTAACTGGTGGATACGGATTGAGTCGGATGTCTCGTGTGAGCATGGGTTAATTTATGATGGATGGATGCTCTCCAGTAAATAACTTTTAGGCGCAACTTTTGGAACTCCTTCAAACTCCTTTTTCATTGTGCATCTAGAGTTTAAAAAAATCACAACATTATTAGCTTGTTAGATAAAGGTTTTTTCACAAAGCACTTTCCTAGCAATTTCTTGGCATATTGCCTAAACTATTTTTCAAGTACACATTTTGAGTAATTGCTGTTCTCCCCTTTGTATCTATCTATTAATTCCAGAAAGTCTCTCTCTGTTTGTTGCATATCACGAGAAGTGTTGATTATATCGGCTTCACACTTGGCATGTGTTTTGTTAAGGGCTCAATTTGTTGGATTTGGTGAGATTTCTCTAACGGCGGCGGCTCGGACTCAGCGACATAAGTTTCGATACTTTCACGACAACAGCGCGTTCACAGCAACGGCAACTGCGTCTCTAGTTTTGTGGTTCTGCGTCCTGAGTCAAGCTTTCACTGAACTTTGAGCAGCAGCAGTTGTGCAGCTTCAGGGTTCTGTGGACTGAGTCCTGCAGACGGTCTGTAGTTACCGTGGCTCAATTACTGCAGAAAATTGCAACCAGCATCACTGAAGGCCGAGCAAACAGCTCATTCCAAACAGGCACCATCTTCAATTCAACATCTTTGGGGTTTTGGTCTGTTGGAATCCGAGGATCACCTCAGGTTATTGTTATTGAGATTGATTAATCTGCTACCCTGACAAACTCATTATGAAAGTAATTCAAAAAATAAAAGTTGTAAGTTCTGCTCCTGGTACAAAATTTACTATGAAATCCTTGTCTTATAAATCAAAGAAGAGAGAAAAACAAACCCATGTGTTGCTGGATGATGAAGATGGTGGACCCCATTTGGGCGGGACAGCTGTGTTGCCACGGTAATCAACTGCTCTCCAGTATTCTGTGACAGCAGTTTTAACGCTGATCTGCCGAAAATCCTCCCAATTTCACAGAGCCCAGGGTCAGCTTGGCTCCGGCCGGAACATCGCTCACGATACGCATTCCTTCTCTGCCTGCACTTAATTTCCTCATCTGTGTTCGGTCGGGGGCTTTTTGTTTCACAGGTTAACGGTGATTTTTCACAGTCATCCGTCCCGCTCCTCTCGCTGTGCGATGAAAGCTGCATTTACTCCGTTTAAAGTCCCTCTGTGAAATAATAAACGTGGCTCGTTTTCATGGTGCATTGTAACACTACTGCGAGTATTAATGTAAGGTCTCAATTTCATAAGCAAAATCTTTGCTGCCTGAAATGGAGACAGATTATTGCAAACAATCAAGCTAATTGATCGCCGAGCGCCGGAGGGCAAAATGCAGGGGGGACACACAGTCTGCAAAACAAATTGAAAATGATCCCACAGCTAAACACGTCTCCACGTCGGCCTCCCAGTCCGTCCCCAATCAAAACTCAATGTTCACTGTGCCAAGAGGTCAGCGCCTGAAGTGGAGCACCATGGATGATAATGAATATTGTACTGTTTCTCATTCTAGTTGCAACAAACATCGTGGTTCCACCTAATGACGGAGGCGCTGACGGAGCGTTTTTTTTCTCCGCATCAATCATCCTGTTCACGTGTGTGATGATAGATGAGGTTCTGCCCTTTAAATTCTAACTAAATAGAGGGAGGGGAAGAAGAAGAAGAAAAGAAGAAGAAGGGAAGTGAAGAGTTAATTCCACTGAGAGCAGGTCTTCCAACCGGTCTGCCCCACTTTCAATCCCTTTATGCGGTGGAGTGACCCCCACCTACAGAGCCGCTCACTCGCCTGGACCCCCTCATCCGTGTGGGCTGAGCGGGCCGTCTGAGAATACGGGGAGGCTCCGTGCTGTGCGTTTGATGGAGCGCAGAAGGGTGTGTGAGGTGCACTGACCCGTTCACATCGCTCCCCATGCACTCGTGCTCCAGCAAGGGCCGACTTATTACGTGTAACACACGGCGCTGCACAAATCAGGAGTGACAGCTATAGGGCTGGCGGAGCACTGTAGGGGAGAAGTGGCTTCTGGGAGCTGCTGTTCCCACCCAGTCAGATTTTAACGGGGGGGACAGGTGTTGGGTGGAGAGGGCCCATTTGGCCTCGCGTTGTTTTTTTTGCCCTCCTCCGTCACCGCTTCAACACCACAGGAACTATTTCTCTATCTCTTACAAAACCTTACATGGGGACGACTGCAGAAATCCAGTCATCTCGGAGATGTTTATGATTTCTGTAGGTGCTGTAGTGGACCTGATGTAATCTGTCTAATAGCTCTGTTAATCCTCTTAACTTGTAACCCATATAAATCTTTCACCATCGGAATGTGTCCCTATTGTTATCAGTTTTTTTTCTCCTCTCCTGTTGGTATTGCATGTTTTGCGTGTGTGTCTACGGGCTGGATTAGTGCGAAGTTGTAAAGTTGTGGTGGTGCCGGGAGGTGTGAGCTCTAATCACCTCTAATCACCTGACGTGCGATGGCCTGATCCCTGTTGTGTTTACACCCCTTTCACACACAGGCTCACATGAGGAGCTGAATGAGGTTCGGCCCATGTCTGAATCTTAATACCACACTCTTGGTTTCAGATTAATGCCCATGCAGTGTTTGCCATTCACACAACACCTGTGTCTGCAGCTGTAGTCCCACACACACTGTTTCAAGACAGGGTGGACATTTTGTATAGACTTTGATTTTTCCTGTGGTCGTGGTGGGGTAGAGGTTTTGTAGTTCAAGGAGGCTGGTTGTGAGTTTCTGCCTTATACTTTCATCCTTGCAATTAATCTAAGTATGTAGAATTTGTCCCCTTTTACAAAGTGGTGTTAAAACTGTCGGACCTCACACTTGTTTTACACTTGACCTATTTTCTTTTTCTTTTTTTGTGTCTGTTGTATATATTGTTGTGGATTAGGATTAACATTCCATGTAGCAAATAGAATGGTACTTAGAGCAGATACCTCCACCAAGGCCCAACAGTCCCCTTCGATTCAATCAAGCTGCACCAACTTGCACTTATAATATATCCTCTAAACATGCCGGATTTTTTAAATCAAGATCAATAAATTATTCCCTGAAAATGTCGTAACCTCCTTGGCGGTAGCTAGAATATAAAGAAAAAACTGGTTTTGTTCAGGGGGTAATATCTGTTTTAAAAAACCTGACAGAATTTCTGATAAATTTAATTCAATAACTTATTTTCTAAACAAATTAAACAAAAATCTGAATATTTATTTTTAAATAGATGTTCACCTACAATGAATTTCCTTTGGTGTTTGGTGCATAACAAACATAGTGAAAATAAAGATAGGGAGGAAAAGTACTGCAACACAGAGAGAACTAAGAGCAATAGGTGAACAAAATACGATCAAATTAAATATATATATATGAAGAAAAATTATGCATATGTCACATAATGCCGAGCTTTTCACACCGAAGCTAAGCAGTGTTGGGACACACACACACACACACCCACACACACACACACACACACACACACACACACACACACACACACACACACACACACACACACACACACACACACACACACACCACGGTGTTGCTGAGCCAGGATGGATAACATGCATCGATTCGCTCATGCCAACCATTAACACACCTCTTGTTCTGTGTTTTGTTTGGTTCCTTCTCGCAGTGCATCATTCCACCCTGAGCGGGGACTTGCTCGCCCTTCGCAGGATTTCATACCAGATGGTCTCACCAGAGTAAATGTTCCTGTCCCCTGTAAGTTTATTCTCTTTAGATCTGATCGTGGTGTCTGAGTGTCCCTCTTGGCATGCTGTGTGTTTGTGTGCCTGTGGCAACAGTTCATAAGGCTTCCCCACACCTCATTCAACCCCTATACTCACACATCCATGGCCCTGGTTCACCCCCTTTATCGTCTATTCTGCTCTCTGTGTTTGAGTGATGTGAGAATCTGTAGTGTGTGTGCATGTGTGTGTGTGTGTGTGTGAGAGAAAGAGAGGGAGGCTGTGTGTGGATTCAGAGAGACTCAGCTGTTCCCTCTGTAGTGGAGCGGTCATAGAGAGGGCCGGACAAATAACACACTGAGAGGGCAACTGAGTAACACCCTCCTCCTCCCCCCTTCTCTTCTCCCCCCCCCTCTCCTTCTCCCTCCATGTCTGTCTCTCCCAGGCTGTCAGTGTGGAGTAGTGCTGGAGGCTGCGGGGCGGCTGTGTGCTGTGTGAAGTTCCTACGAGTGCAGCGGAGTGGCAGTCGCTGACAGAGACACACTTGTACAGAAGGAGGAGAGGACTGGCGCTCTTTTTTTCACAGGAGGATATATAGATATATGTATATATATATGTATATATATATATAAATTAAAAAAGAAAAAACGCAGTCTCACCCCTTTGCTGCCCTGCACGGTTGCGTCGGTTGTGGCAGCACCTCTGGGATTGGAAGGAGGCGGGCTGCTGCTGCTGCTGCTGCTGGCGTGATGGTGGTGGTGGCGTGGTCGCCCCGGGAGCGGGCCTGGCAGGCTGTTCTCCTGGTGACTGGACTGGCATCTCTGAGCCGTGGGTCTGATGGTGAGTACCGTGCTGGACTCTGTGTGTTTGGATGCTTGTGCTGTCGCACTTCCTACATGTTCCAAGTCACTGTGGGACTGATGAAGCTGAGGCCTCCTTGTGATTGTTTGTCCTTTATTGGCTAAACTGTGTGAAATAATTCTGCAAGCAGCAAATTGAAGAGATTGAATCTGTTTCTTTTTTATTTTGGTATTTTGCTTCATAGATTTCTATAGTTATGCTTAAAGCTGGGAGACCGATTTTGTTGTTAGTAAGGTGACAGGTTGGTTTGCTCTTGCTGTGATGTTGTCTATTTCTTGCCCTGTGGTATTTATGATGAGCAAAACGCTATAATCACCTCCACAGGGGCCACCATGAGAACGGGCGTGCATTTATCTGCCCCGTCCTCTCCCTTCCCCAACTCCCCCGTGACACCCCCGCCAAACCCCTCCGCTCGTGTTTTGAATTGTTTGAAGATGTCCAAGATGGACAGCCAGTTGTCTTTTTACGATGAATGCCGACAGTGTCGCGGTGCCCCCCGTCAGGTTGTGACAGGCTGGGAGGGCCGGCGAGCTCCCAGCCTCACTGAAGATGACACTCGTGCATTTGTTGTTTCTGGTCAGAAAAAGTAGAGAGAGAGAGAGAGTTTGTTGATGGAATAATGTTGTCACTCTGCTTTTGGCTCTTTCTGTTGTTTCTATGTACACATATTAAAATGGCTCAATTGTCTTCACACTTCAATTTACCTGTTTACAAAACATTTATCATTATTTGTCTTATGCGATACCAAAGAGAATATCTTTTGGTACTGGACTCTTATTTTGTTGATTTCCCGTCAGGCTTCTTTTTTTTTTTTTTTTACAATTTTGACACACTCACACACACAGTGAGTGTGTGGTGTGTATATACCTATTGGAAAATTTCAGCTAACACTTACTGGATTTCCCTTTAAATGATTAATGGCGTGTCAGTTCTTTAGGGACCTATCTGTGCTCTTCTAGTCTCCTCTTTGTATTCCTTCGTCAGAATGAACTCAGGGTGTGTGACGCACATTGTGATGTTCACAATGTGCGTCATGTGTGTTTGCATTTGATGTAGATTCATCAAACTTCTGGTAAAATGCAAAAAAGTTCTTACATCCAATTCTACACCAGAGTGAATTAAACAACGATCTGATTGGGAAAAAAGCCGCTAAATATAATCAACTTCACGCCGAAACACAAACCGCTTCAGATTTTAATCCGGCTACAAAGAAAATTCTTGACCGAAATTGTGTCAAAAGTAAAGAGCAGCTGTGAAATCCCTTCCTGACTGAGGGGCTCAGAGCTCGCTGCAACTTTCACACTCGGTCATGAAATACCTCGGCCGCTGGATGAATGTTTCCTCAGAGAATTTCCTTTACACGTATCTGTGCGGACTGAGCGAGGTGTTTAATTTCTCATCCAATATTAGTCCAGAGGGTTTGACCGTTTGGCAGGGCTGTGGGAAGATGGAGTGAAATTCAGACGGAGGAGTTTTTCGTTCTTCCAACTGTCTGACTCTGAGCTGACAAGAGGCCAAAGTCTCTGCTCGCTGCTGTCACTGCAGGACTGATGAATAGGAGGTGAGATGAAGCTGTGAGCGCTCTCGGACAGATTTCCTTCTACAAAGCCTTTTCAGCATTGTTGGAAAGGCTCAGTCAATAATTCAACCACCAGTTGCCTTTTCTGTTTCTTCTGCGATCTGATCTTTGAGAGGTCGCCCGCAATGAGGAAAACATGTGGGAGGTTGCTCGTAAATCTTAGTGGCCCGCTCGGTTTGCCACCTGTTTCGGGCTGGTGAGGTTCACAGGGAATAGATTGACCCACAGCCTTGTTCCTTTAGTCGCAGACCATTCAAAACAAATCAGTCAAGTTATAACAGTTACACCTTTTTTATTTATATATTGGTTATGGCTTATTTCCTCCATCAACCTTTTGGATTGGCTGTCTCATGTTTGTACCATAAAACCACAGAGTGACCCTGAAAACCCCACATGTCTGTGTCATAACAGCAACCAGTCCATAGAGAGTAATGAATCTTTTTAGGTTTCGTGAGAACAAGAGATGCCACCCCTATCTACTTATAATGAAAAAATGAATGATGTCAAATGTGGAGAATTCAGAGAACAATCATAAAACCGCCCCCCTGGTCTCTCCTAGACTTTCTGAGGGGTCGTTATCCAAGTGTTTTCATTCAGAGCAATCTCCAAATACCTGAAAATGTCAGTGTGTCTCTGTTGGAACGTTCAGAGGAGGTTCTGTCTTTATCAACAGCCGTTTCTTTTCTGGAGCTTCAGTTGAGCTAATACTAAACTTCTAACGATCTTTTCTCGTATGAATTTGGGATAATTTTTATGTTCTTTAGAGGTTATTTTATTGGTACTTTAAATGAAATGTGTTTTATTTTATTAAGAACTTGTTTTTTGTTTTTAGATTATGGGAATAATTTAAGTTGAGCTTCAAATCTTTCAGATTTTAAAAGGAGATGTGACCTATTTGGGCTCCTCGTTGGTGGTTGATGTGATTAGCATTGTGTTTTATTTTATCTTTATTCAATCAGGCAGTCTCATCGAGATTTCAAATCTCTTTTTCAAAGGAGACCTGAGAACAGAGACATTCACAATCAGCAAAGTTGAAACAGTTATAAAATAAAAGCAACACAACAAGGACTTAATGCCTGAACCCAGCTCTGCCAACATTAGTGTGAGTGTAGGGGATCTGAGGTGATGTAGTTACTGGATTGTGTACGATAGTGACTAGTTTTAAATAAGAGAAGAGAAGTGATGTAGTTTGGAAGCTTCTACAGAGCTTTACAAAATAAGGTGACTGTTTCTTCTTGAGTGTAAATGCCTCCATTATTATTCCTGGTTGTAAGAACCCTATTTATCCACACACTTCCAGTTGGCAGGAATACACAGAAAGAGTTTTGTACCTCACGCTCTTTGAACGACATCTGTGGAGTGTTGTGGAATAAGGGCAGGGTCGTGTGAGTGTGGTGTCGCAGCGGAGCAACGGTACAAAGCGGGCAGCGGTCCGGGCTCCTCCAGCCCTCTGTGCACTGCTTCCTGTCAGGATGTGGATACGGTTCCTCGACACAGAATTTGATCCCCAGGCAGATGTGCTGCTCCAGTGGTCAGGCCTGGGAGCGTTTGGCCCCGTGTGTCTGTGTGCGTTTGTGCAATAGTTGTGTTCGTGTGCACCGCATGAGTGCGTCTGCCTGGTGAGCTTTGGGAGATCAGAGGGAGAAATAAAGAGTCCGTAGAGGGCAAATGTCGTCTAGTTCAAGTATTCTGTGAAAAATGAAGGAAAGGTTCAATGTTTTAGGGAAATGAGCTCATGCGTTTCCTCGCTATGAGTTATTGTAGCTGAGAAGATTGAAAAATAATGTGTTTCTTAGTGAACTTACGAGAGGTGGTGGTAGGTGGAGTTTGTTGTGTTTGTTGTTGAAGCCATTATCTGCCGCTCATATTACAATACGAGAGTGGTATTGATCATCCCCTCGAAACCTTTTGCGAGAACGTGAATAAACGTCAAACTTATTCCTTTCACAATTTAAGTTTTTTTGTCGAGTGCAAGCGATTCTTAAACGTCTGCTCGTACGTTTCACAGAGACCTTGAATGACCTTGAGTCAAAACAGAAGCTCCAATCCTCCGAGTAACATCGGGACATATTATGCTCTCTCAACTATCTGTAATGGAGCCCTGCATTACTGTGTGGCTTGTGGCTTTTTTCCAGTAAATCCAGACCACATGCATTGATAGTGGAGCAGTGAGATGCATTGGTGGGAAATGTAGAGGGAAACAAAACAAAAAATCTCTCCCTGACAAGTGCAGATTTCAAGTCCAAAGGAGTAAATAAGAGAAGATTGCATTTAGGCAGTTTGTTGGAAAAAGAGGAAAAACACATGCACAAAGTCACACGGTGATCGAAAGCCTTGGTTTTATAGCACGCCAGCTTCTACACCTGTTGTGTGTCCGTCAGTGTGTGTATCAGAAGAAATGTACAGAGAATTATCCAGCTCTGCTTTCTGTAGAGTAATATCATGCATGTGTTGTAGTGTATTAAACGTGGATATAACACTTTCACGCATGAATCTCACATCTACAAATATCCCTGAGAAGTGTATACTGTTTTTAATGGAAATCCAAGCCAATGGTTCAGAGAATTATCTTCCACAATCATTGTTTTCATTACTTCCCTTTCAAGATCATTCATTCCCAAGCTTCTCTGTGACATATCACAAGACTACGAGTAAATCTCTGTACGCAAAACCTTTTTCCTCTGTGATAGAAGTGTGCGTGTGTTACTCTCTGTTCTCGGCATTTCTCGATATAAAGCAAACGTCGGGTTGTCTCCGTCTGCGTATGCGTCTGTCTGAGTTAGAGTATTTTGTTGTGGATATAGCAGCTCTCTGCTGTATTCGCACCCGTGTGTAACGTTTTCTCTGTGACAGTGGAGCTAGTTTTTCTCAGCACGACCCTGGAGAACCGTGAGGAGCTGGCTGCAGAAGCAGGCCTTCCTCTGTGACTGTGGTGTGGTGTTTTGTTTTTGCTGCGGGTGGTGGGAGCCTCGGAGTGACCATCTCATTCCTCCAACAAAGAGGCGGCCTGGTCACGCCTGGCAAACGCGGAACAGGTTGTTGGAAGCGGAGGACCCGATGTCGGTGCGGCGATGGAGGAGCGAGCGAGGAATGCGCCCCTCAGACACATTCTTGCGCCCGTGCATGTGCACATGTGCGAGTGGTTCGTGTGGCAGGGGCCTTTGAAGCATGTAGGGGGTTAAGAGGGATGATGGTGGGGTGGCAGGGTGGAGGAGGATGTATGGCCCCTCTGCAGGTTGGTTGTGACCCCTCCAGGGTCAGAGTGCACTCGGGAGACACCGGGGAAGATGTCTCCTTTGAGGGAGTGATTTATCACGGCCACCTGGAGAAACTTATCTCCCTTCTCTCTCATGTCTGCCCGTGATAAAGAGTCTGTGTGAACGTCTCGGCTCAGAGATTAAATAGTGTGAAATCAGGGCTTGTGAAACAACTGTGTTAATCGGAACATTTTAAACAACTTTTTTTTTTCCAGTTTGATGGAAATGAAATTCCCCTGTCAACATTTCTCTCTAATCTCATTACTGGTAACAGCAGTAATTCTATCTTGCATTGATTTCCATTTATCTCCTGATGGAAAAATAAAAGCCATTATTATAACAGTGTTTTTATTGATCGCCTGCGTCTTTCCAGTGAAGAACAACTTTAGTTACATTCAAGGGAGGCTTCCCACACATCTGTGCCCTGAAATGCCCAACACTTGACTCATCACTGTCTGCTGTGGTGTGACCAGCTACTGTCAAACATCTCCTCTCCCTCTTCCTCCCTTTTGCTGATGGGGACAAGCTCCGCAAGTTCAGTAAAAAGTTTTGTTAATGTAACTTTTAAGTGTGTGTGTGTTTGTAGTATTGTGTCAGCGTGTAATACACTGATTCTCAGTGTGTGTGTGTGTGTGTGTGTGTGTGTGTGTGTGTTATAGGTTGAGGAGCAGCCTGTGGAATGTGTGGGGGATGCAGATCAGATTTCGGGGTGACCTTGAGTGTGCCCTGTAGCTGACACAGCAAGTCTGTTTGGTGTGTGTGTGTGTGTTTGTGTAAGTTAGACAAAGAGACAGGAAAAACAAAGTGTGTACAATAATACATACATGTGTGTGACAGATAATGGACTTGTGTGATGTATTTATAATGATAAAAAGGTTTTTTCTTATATCCCCACATTATTAATTGAGGTCTACTGGTTGTATTAGGTCTTTTTGGTTCTTATCAATGCGGTGAAGAAAAACACAGATCTGTTAGAACTTAACGAACACAGATGGCCTTTCCCTCAAGACTCCCGCTAACTTTACATCCTTCGGCCTCTTTAATAGTCTGTTGGACACAGTGAGTCTGTAGTCAACCTGCTTTTATGAACCAAGCATGACAAACTCAATCCACACACACACTTAGTTTTCTCTGACTACAGCACAGTCTTGATGTCAGAGAGGGAAAACCACAAACTGCGCATTCACAACACAATTCATCCACAGACATTTAAAAAATTCTTTTAGTTATTGTACAAAGTTGTGTACATCATTGCTACTGTACGTGAAAGTTGGGCACTGAGCAAATAAACCAAAAAGTAAATAAATAAAACTCTCTTTCATCCTTTTAATACTATCGTAAACCTGCTGTTTAGAGGATATAATCAATCTTTTCTTCATCTAATTCTGGCTATAAATATTTTTTGGGGTTGTAGTTTTATGTTATAATAGATACAATTATTTTACTCCAAACAAAGTTTCTTTTGTAGTTGTAGTTTGAGTTTAAAACCAGCGTGCCGTCTCCACTGCTCTACAAACGTGTGACACTTTCACCAATCTTTGCGTTGGAGGTAGATATTAAATATGTGTCATGTGTCGATTGTGAAAGATTTGTCAACCACAGTTTGTGGTGTAGCCATATCACTTTTTTATTTCCTCCACCAAAGGAGGTGGTGTTTTTGCCAGCATTTGTTTGTTTGACCATTCGCGGCACACTGCATCAGGTTGGAACCTATCAAAATGTTGGTGCAAATCCACATCAGAGGATGATGCAGGATTTGGGGAGTTTTAATTTCACTTTCTTTAACTTTGTGAGAAATGGGCATTTTTCTACATTTTCCTTGATTTCTCAGAGAATTATTCATGGCTCTTAATGAAATCAGGCATGTTTAGGTGACTGTGAGTGTTCACAATCTAAAAGTTGTTCTAGGTTGATTTTTTAATATAGCTGTCAATTAAATTAGTTCACATTGGAAGACGAAGGCAGTACTTCTGACAGATTTTAGTGTTCAGTGTGACGTCTCTATGAGGCTGCAGCTCATACGCCCGGTCCTCTCCTGCTCTGATCCCTGAAGCTGGACCCTCTGTCTCCTCACATCAGGTTTTTCTCTTACGCTTCTCTCTTCTCTCTGAGTTGACCTGCATCTGTCTTCTTTGCTCACTCGCTGCCTTTGAAAAAGAAAAACCAAACAGAGCCGAGCTGATTCGGACGGAGTGTATCTGAGAGACTGACGAGTTCATGTAACATTCCTGCCTTGTGTTTTTTTAGGCACACTTGCAGAGCAGATGTGATAGACGAACCAAGGCCGCTGTGAGGGAGGATCAGAACACCTCCACAAACTTCCCCTCTGACAGAGACAGTCGTAGATTAGGCTGGAAGGACACGGAGTACCACTTAAAGAATAGCCAGTCTGTGTTCAACACCTTTGATTCAGCCTTTTGATCGCAGCTGGAGATTTGGGTGTGTTCCTTTTTCCAATGGCTAGTTGCATAAACAGCTTAGGTCCACTTGTAAATGCTATAATGAAACCCCAAACTTGCCTTTTTATACGATAAAGGATATGATTTCAGTGATTTGAGTATTTCTACCTCAACGCTGCTGTAAACAAACGCCAGCCTGAAAAACAAGAGAATCTCACAGCCAGGGTTTGTTGTGATGTCACAAACCTAAGAAACCAATCCTGTCAGCTTGTGGGTGGGGCCCCCTGCAGGTGGAGCTGTGAGAGTGACATTTTAGCCATTTTAAGGCCACGAGGGGAATTTTCTTCATGATAAACCTTGTGAATATGTTATGGTGGTTGTGGCACAGGAGGTAGAGCAGGTTGTTCACTAACCAGAAGGTCAGTGGTTGGATCCCTGTCTGGAAAGTGTTGCACGTATAGTTGTACTTTATGAAAGAGTGGCAGAACTGTACTGTGAAGCACTTCGAGTGGTTGTTAAGACTAGATAAGTGCTAAATAAATATGGACCATTATCCACTTTAGGGGGTGTAAAAGCTGCTGGAGTGGGACTTTAAAGTCTTGGTTAAAGTTGCGTGGGATCGTCACGGTCATGCAGTAAGAAAATGGCTCGGTCAGTTGTCCACTTGTTATTGTAATATAGGGAGCAGAGGAAGAAAGGAAGAGAGATGGAATGGGAATCAGACAGATGGGGAGAGGAAGACGTCCATCTCATGTGGCACAACACTGTTCAGCTATATCTGACCACAGAGGCCTTCAGGGACGAGCTGCTGTCAGATCAGATTTTATTCCCTACTGGTAACACAGTGTGAACCTTCAGTCACTTCATGATGAATGTTTTAAAATCCCATCTGATGTCTACTTACACAGCGGCTTCTGAATCAAAATATACTGTAATTTTACTATTCTGGAAGATAAACAATGTACTTGATCAAAACTGGATCAGATTTTTACATGAAATCCATTTATGAATGTGTTTTGGTTAATTTCCCTGTTTATTTACTTGACTGTAATAACATAAACTGTTGTCCGCCTTTTTTCCCCCTCAAACTCCACATTCAATTCAGTCACATTAACTACAAAATTAAAGTAATAACTACAAAATACCTAAATACAAAAGCACAACCTTGGATTTTTGACAGCGGCAGAAGTTGACACTTTTAAAGACATGGCAAGTCCAGAGCAATAATATTTAATCTTCTCTTAGTTTATGTGAATACATCTGTATCGTATCACTTCACTTGGCCCGACTCCAATGGAAACATTATCCTCCTCTGAGAAGATATACCCAGTACTAAAGACTCACCTACATCCAGTTAGCAGTAACTTATACACTCGTAATGAGCTTTCTGGCTGTGCCTGTCACCAAATAAGGGATTTCTGTCATCATATGTGAGACAGGAGGGATGGGAATCATCACTACTGTGCAGATTTAGAGGTGGAAGGTAAACAAGGATTACTAACAAGTTATAGTAGACCTCTACTAGACAAGTAGTTTTATCAACATTTTAATATTTTAGGTTGATTTTCAGCTCAGTTGACTGTAATGATAAATATAAATAATGTTGTCAATGGAGGTTTTTGAATTTTTCTGTCTATACAGAATATGATGAATAGATGATTTTGAATATTGCAGCAATGTACTTCAGGCTACTGCACAGTGTAAATCAAAATCAAATAGCACTTGTAGACACACGCACACGCACACGCACACACACACACACACACACACACACACACACACACACACACACACACACACACACACACACACACGCAGCACAAAGAGTTCTCTCTGTGTTTCTCTGGTTCCAGACTGGTACATTGATTCCAGTCCAGGACAGCAGGGTTGCTTTCAGCACCACATTTTCACACTTTCAGTGGATTGCATTGCCATGGTAACAGTGCCAAGGCAGGCTGAACTGATTCATTTTTATATATATATATATATATAATGTATATATTTCAAAACACCCATTCAGAATGAGCTGAAATGTTGTTTGGATCTTTTGATTTATTCAATCTTTAATTTTCCTGAGGTATGTGTACTTATGTTTTACTGCTCCGGCCTCACTTGAACCAGTGGAGTGTCCAGATGTTTGGGTTCTGCCCTTCAGCTAAACCCACTCTCCCTCTCTCTCCCTCTCTCTCCCTCTCTCTCTCTCTGCTCAGCCAACATGTTGGACACCATGCTTCTGAAGAACGGATGGAAGGGGGGGTCGGAGCGAAAGGCGGAGGAGAGCAGCAGCAGCAGCACGGCCACTGTTTCAGCTCAGAACATGCTCTGGTGCTACTGCAACCACCTCTGCCCAGAAAACTCCGTCAACAACACCTGCATGTACGATGAAGCGAATAAATATAGCACCGTAAAAATAACTGTCTCCATCAAAGCTGTTAAAACACAACACAGCCTCTAATTACCTGATCGGAGGAGCACCGGTGTTTACCTGGGCTTCCTCCATCAGGCACCTGCATTAGACACTTACACTGGAGAGCTTCATATTCAAAGTGTATACACTACAAGTGTTCTATGTTACAGGAATGTAGGTGCATATGATACATATATTAATATTCTATCATTATATTACCATCAATGGTAATTATTTTAAAATGTGTATAAATATATATACATATTAGGTGACATGTTCAAATAGTTTTTCACACTTTAAACGTCCCAAACTCTCCAATGTGCAATGATAAAAAAGTTTGAGTCAGGAAGATTTTTTGTTATAAGTGACTGAAATGATTGATTCGTTCAAAAATCCATTCACTGATTAATCCTCACAGCAATATCTGGATGCATTTTGTTAAACCTTGATTCATTAAAGTCAAAAATAATTAATTCAGTTTCAGTTCTTGACTATTTGCAGTTATTTTTTAGATTTTAAAATTATTTAGTCTCAATAAGTTGACTTTGTTCTGGAATCAG